>NC_043750.1:31367774-31667774 GCF_902148845.1 Salarias fasciatus | reverse complement strand
TTTTTTTTTTAATCTCCTCTCTCCCGCAGGCTCCATCGGCGCCGAGCTGACCACCACCAACGTCAGCGTGTACATCACCTCGGACGCAGGGAACACATGGAGACAGGTGAGGAGGGCGTTCCACAGGTCAGCGCCCTGCCGTCCGGCTCAAACTGAAACAAAAGAGTCCTAACTGGAGGGGGCAACCTTGATCTCACCGCTGTTATTTAACATAATTCAAAAATCTGAAGCGATAAAACAGTTTTTGGGTTTCAAACCTGTTGGGGGCGTTTTTTTCATGGCTACAGTTGAGTGACAGTGAAGATCTTCCTCTGGTGTCCCACTGACTTAATAATTTCATACCTTCGTGCTCCTCTCGCTTCGTCACTGCATGAGACCCATTTAAATTTAAATAATAACTGGAGTTTAATTCACTGCTTTGGATGTATCTCTGTGGGTGAGCCTCACTTTGCACTGTCCACCTCAGTTTTAGAGACACAATGAACATTGGAGGAAAAAGTGCAAAAAAAAAAAAAAATCATGATTCTTATAAATCTTGAAAGAAAAGAATATTAACCACTGTTCTGCGAGTGTTTGAAAGGTTTTTTTTTCTTTTTTTTTTTTTTTTTTTTTTTAGTCAGGAAAACAGTGCAAAAAACCCCCATAGAAATCTGGTTTTTGGCTGAGGAAGATGCTATAGTGCTGCAGCCGGATGCAACCCAATTCTGATTTTCTGCTCACAAGTGACCAGTACTGAATCTGTTTGTGACACTGAATCTTGCAGTTTTGATTTTTGTACAGCAGACCCAGGCGTCGATCATGTGTGGTGCCAAATCAAATTATTATCTGATGTCTTTCAATATGGCCGCCTTCTGAACAGTCAGGTCATTTGTAGGTTGCTTCCACGTCATTGACGTCAGACTGACGTGACAAATCTGTGCTGGAAGAAGTGAACTGTTCTCAATCTCAATCTCCTTCTTTCGATCATCATTTTCTCTAAATCATGCTTAATCCTATTACACAACCACCACTTCAAAATGGCGCTGATCACCCACGCGTCGACATGTGAAGCATCTATATTTATTTCTGTAAACAGCGTTCTCGACGTGAGGCTACCTTTTCTTCAGCACATGCCGCTCACTTTCTGGTCACATCATGTTCACACTGCAGTCTGATGGAGGTCGCATTTAAAATGGATCAAGCAAAGAAACTAGATCTCAGTAAGAAATCTAAATTGATCATCAAGACCTGCAGTCTGAACATAACCTAAGTTACTGCAAATTCAGAAATGATTTGCTTCACTTTAGTTGCTATAGGTCGAAGTAATTGGTTTCATTGTAGAGTAACACCTGTATTTTTAGGGCTCTCTCTCAGTTTGGCCCATTTGGGTTATTACAGTACCAAGATGCTCTATAGTCTGGATCCTAACTGAAGTTACATCAGTTATGGGAGGAAGATGCTCTGTAGTCTGGATGTCAGTTCCTAAAGGATTTATCAACTAATCACAATGAGAAGAATGTGAAGCTGACTGCTAATCAAGCATGATGCTAATCATAGTTTTTATTTATTTATTTATTTTTTATCCAGAGTCCCATTAATTTCATGTTGCTGTCAAAAGAACTGCCCCGGGCGTGGAATGAGGCTTCTCCTCCAGTAACATTTAGAGATATTGTACCAAACGTATAATAATGAGCTCCCTTGAGTTCCTGTAAAGATAACTAAGTTACCAGTTGTTACAATGATATTCAGTCACGAGTCACTTAAGTAGAATTAAAATTGGTTAAAAAGATCTTACACAGTGTCATCACACAGGTAATATTTGAAAAACACAATATTAACAGTATCAATAAGTGTACCTTCAGATTAGAATTTAGAGTCTGTGTTTGGAAGGTCTTTTCATAAACTTTTGAAAGTGAAAGTGATGATTGATGGCAGTTAAATTTGGAGCACTTTATCTCATTTCTGAGAGGAAGCGGTTCTGAAGTTACCGGAGGCTGGAAACTCGCTGTTGTTTGCTCATTTTGAAATAAACTCCAAAGTACTACTGCCGAGTTTCTCTTTCAGCCTGATAATTAGTTACGTCCCAAACAAACAGCCGCTCGGCATATGTGCCTGTGAACTGACGGCCCTTCCTCCTCCTCCTCCTCACTCCCACCAGCTGGTCCGTCTCACATGCAGCAGCTTGAGCTTTGTGAGGTCGACGTTTGAATGAAATGTGGAGAGCGATCTGACTCATCACGCTCAGAAAGTAAAGAAACACCATCGTACCTTCAAGGATTCACTGCTTACTCATCTATTTGGCTCTTTTCAGCAAATGATACAGCTGTGCTCTACTATTTCGACCCCATCATTCATTCATAGAACTTCTACGGCCAACATTGTATCCGGGGGTCTGGATTATGGCTACCTGCCAGAATTTGAATTTTAATTGAATAAAAATTAATAATTGCATGTCTCTAAGTTTAATCGGCATTAATGCATTTTATACTTGTATTGTTGCCAATGTTTTGAAGGCTCTTTGACCATTAGTTGGCCATCTCTGGAGTAGGTTGTTCCTTGAGGTTTAAAAATTGGAGGTCTTGGTTTTGTCTTATCTTAAATTGCACAATTTAGATTGGCCCAAAGCAGAATAATAATTCCTTCAATGAAGATAGACCTTGTAAACTGAAGGATCCTCCTTGTGCTGGTTGGTGAAAGTGGGCGTCCGACAATGTCAGGCTACACTGTAAAGTTTTTAGTGAATCAAAGTTCAGAGTGGGGGTCCACAGCCTTCATTACAGACAATTTGGGGGGCTTTAAAAACAGTATGGGATCTTCTAATGTCAGATACCATCTCTTAAGTTCGTTCTCACTGTTGTGAGTTAAAAAGTCATATAAATTGAAGATTTGTGGTTTGAAGGTGTGGTTTCTGAAGCTCTGAGGGCCTGATCTTGTGTGTTTGGCCTCGGCAGATCTTCGAGGAGGAGTACGCAGTGCTGTACCTGGACCAGGGAGGAGCATTAGTCGCAATAAGACACACTCCACTTCCCATCCGACACCTGCGGTGAGTCATTTGTCTCAGCCTGATTAATTCCCCCAGAGGAGATTCAGCACCCTGAGTTAGTCAAACAGAAGCGGCTGAGCTTGTTTTTCTCGAGCCGGACCGTTAGAGAGGCCACCAGCCGTGAAGAAAATGGCCGCTCTGACAACACTTTGAGTTTCAACCTTTGTGTGTTTGAAGCCGATAATGAGCGGCGCTCTGACTCATCAGTGTTCACTGGGAGCCGTCCTTTTGGCCCCCGCTGCAGAACGAGAGATAAAGTTGTCCCAGGTCTCTCGGGGTCATTAGCTTGTGCACACAGTCGGGGGGATTAGCGCCGGTCCCTGGTAAAGCTGCTGTTTGTGTCCCTCAGGTTGAGCTTTGACGAAGGACGCCACTGGACCCAGTACAGCTTCACCAACTCGCCGCTGTTTGTGGACGGCGTCCTGGGAGAGCCCGGGGAAGAGACGCTCATCATGACGTGAGTGACGGCGTGAACACCAGACGCACTGAGCCAAGCTAACTGCTAGTTAAGCACGCTAATGCTAATCACAGTAACTGTGGATATGGACTAATGCAAATGCTACTGTCCAGGGAACTGAGTTAGTTCAAGGTTAATGGGCATTGCTACACCTGTAAACAGGAGATTAGAGATGTTGTAACAATTAAAAATTGTTATTGGCAGCAGAATGAAGCTCATGAAACTGTAACTGAATTATAGATTTAACATTTATGATCAGTTACCATCTAGTCACTGCTCATAAACAGATTTTAAATTTTATTCATGGATAATTATGCTAATGCTACTTCCAGTGGGACATCTTTCCTGTTGCTGTCAGGAGGACTGACTGCTCCTCCATTAATACATTAACAGTTGATGTACGGGCAGGTCTAAGACACCGCAGCTTTCCACCTTCCACCAATTTTCAAGTGAAAACAGAGAACGTCCGTTGCGTTTAGGTTTTCTGTTCACACAACAGCGGTGCTCGGAGCCTCTGACTTCAGTGGCAGCAACTGAGTTGCCAATTTTCACACTTGTGCTTAGTTCCTAGTTGAGACGACAGTTTTAGGACAGAGGCAGCAGCTGTGCAGCTCGACGGGGTTCATGTATGAAAGAGTGCGGTCGGCTCACATCTGCATCGGCACTCCAGTCTGTTTCCCCCCCTCATGAATAAGAAAGCTTTGTCTCAAGGTCTCCCCAACTTCAAACTGCCTGTGTGCACGTTCTGATCACAGGAGATCAGCGCTTTGGCAGCACAGCGACAGCACCGCCGTCCATTTGAAGAGCAGGCGTGGGGGGGGGGAAACGATCAAAATAAACCCTGAGAAAACAGAGCAGAAACTCTGCCTTCACTAAAGTTTGAAGTGCATTAAAAAGTGTGAAGAGCAGCGAGAGCGATCGGCCCTCAGACTGCAGATTTTACCCAGATTTCTTTTGTGCTCTTTCACATTGGTAATGAGGACGGCCCCGAGCTGGATTGCGTGCATATGCTATGACATGGCGTTCCTCCCTCACCGCTGCACAGACGGAGCCGCCACCAAAGGCTTTCTGCAGCCATTACATCAATGTTTCAGCACGTCTGGCAGCAGTGACGGACTGACGGGGCCTCGTCTCAGCTGGAGGGGCGGATGGGGGACGCGGGGAGCAGGAAAGTGCCGCAGCGATGCTCTCAAGAAGAGAGAAAACAGCAGGTTTCTCTCAGTCCGACGGTCATTCTTCACCAGACCATCACACACTGTTTTCTCATCAATTTGTACTCAGTGTTACACTAAGTGCCTGTCGCGGTCGGACGCCTCCCGAACTAATTGACAGCTTGATTGTGATAAATCTGTTGTGGTACGATTGGGTTCAGAGCGGAGACACACCCACTCAATTTAACCGGAGATAGATTATTTATCTGCTGTTTTATTTCTGACCACGTGAGGGGAAAAAAAAAAAAAAAAAAAAAAACCGTGGGATATTCATTCTGATTAACTTCAGCTTCCTCGAGTGTAAAGCTCATACCACATTGCTCTTGTGTCAGTGAAAGATCAAAGCACACTTCTATATTTACCCTCCACAAACCATTTAAAGAGTGAAATCTGTAGGTGGTGCAATAAGTTTAAGACTGAGTGGTTTTGTCAATGCATTAAATGCATTAAATCTAACCGAATGAGCCACATAGTGGCTGAGATCCTGGATTAGATCAAGCATGCTGGTTTGACTAATCAATTTTACAGGTGTTGCACTTGCAACATGACGTGTAAACAGTATTGAAATGAGGCTTTTACCTGCTTGAGTCTGTTTACTAAAGAACAATCTGCTTGGAAAGACTTTTTTTTGTGTGTTCACAATGCAGTGGTTGGATGGAGCGCTGAGCTTCCACAAGCACAAAATGAAATATAAACAACCAGGGAGTTTGAGGATGTTATCAAGCACATTCCATCAAATAAATCTGAATTTAACATCAACAAAAATAAAATGTTGTTATGCGAGAAGACATAATACAAAGTCGGAATAAGAGAGCAACAGAATACATCTTCCTGAAATTAGCAGATCTATGAGGGTACAATGCAGAAAGCATCATAATGGAGTCCACATATAAAAGTCATGGAGGGCCAGCTGAGGAAACGTCTCCAATCAAAACAACAGCAGAACCTCTGCTAAAGTTTGAATTGATTTAATTTGTAGACAAAGTCATAAAGCAAATATTTTCAGACATCAATCGGTCTATTAGCATTAACTCCTCCCAGTCGTCATGAAGCTGAATGTGCCAAACAACCAGCGGGCTTTTGTGTGTCTTTTGGATGTGATCCTCAGTTCCAGTGATGTGTGTCGAGCTTCATGACTGATGGGGTCCTGATGCCATCAGAATCAATGAACTGGCTGTTTCAGGTCTCATATAATTCTTTTTAAACGCAATCTGTCGCCCACTTAACAGTCATTTCAGTAAAAACAAAAAAAGGTTTGACCTTAACTTAGAAATGGTGTTCAGGTGCCAATATTTCTGGACAAAAACTCCTTTAAAGCTCGTGTCCGGAGTTTTGAAAGAGAGAGGTTTTTTTAATCCAACGTCTAGAGGTTCCGCCCTCCCTCTGCTTTCATGAGCGACCAAGCCACGCTCCTTTAATTGTGCACGCTATTATCTGTCGGGTGAAAATGAGAGCCTCTGAGTCCTACAGCATCCTACATGTTTAGCTGTTTACGGTGGATGTTCAGCAGACAGTGGATATATCCGAGGTAAGCGGGGCGGCTGCTGCGTAACGAACTCACCTCTGCTCGGACCAGCGGCCGTGCTCTCTGGCTGCGTGCACACTTTGATTGAGATTTTGAAGCTCGAAATCTATTGGCTGAAGCTGACCGGCGCTTTTTCAGATAACATGGGGGTCTATGAGATGAAGGCGGGGCTCATAAATAATTTTTTATATTGCTTTATGCTAATATTATATTGTAGTATTGAACCAGACTGACACATTTAAGCTCTGTTAAAAAATGATACATACATTGGAAACGAATGGAAACTCCGGACACGAGCTTTAAGCTCCGATTGAAAGCCACATAAAGAAAAAAAAAAAAAAAAAACACTTGATCCTGGATGTAGAATCATCCTTTCTGAAAGCATGTGAAAGAGAGTGAAAAACATGGATCTGTTCTTGACTCTTTGTAGTCACAGACTGTAGCAGCTGTTCGCTCGTTGCCTAGTCTGGACTCACAAGCATGCTTGTGAAGAATTACACAATTTCTGCTGAGAGTGATCAGCTGGTGCCACACCTCTCCATATTTGTACTGAAAATGCACAAATTCAAAAACTCTTAAAGTGGAAAATGAATGTATATTTAAAACCACTGGATAAACTCTTTAATTAGTTTGTTTCATATATATTTTCTACTTTCCATGTTGATGGGTCAGAGATAGAGCATCACACTCACTTCTGCTTTTTTGAATGTAAATATTCACTGGATCACGTTATGTGTCCATGCTCCAGTAAGTTCTAGAGAGCTGAGGAATTGAGTCAATTACTAATATAAGGTGTCAAGTTTTTTTGTCTCTCCTCTTTTTCACTGTTGAATGAGGTTACTCAGACATTGTTTGTCGGTTGGTTGAATTTCCTGGCTTTGTTCGGTGTTTGGTCGTTTGCTTTCCAGGATATTCGGCCACGTCAGTCATCGCTCAGAGTGGCAGCTGGTGAAGATCGACTTCAGGTCCATCTTCAACAGGAGGTGCACGGAGGCGGACTATCAGACGTGGCATCTCCACAACCAGGTACCCGGCAGCACTCCAATAACGATCCCACGTGTTTATCACACCTTCTAAAAATGTTTTACCGCTTCGACATTTCACACTCGCACTGAGAAGAACCCCCAACTCCAGAAACTTTTTATATTCTACTGCAGTGAATTTACTCTTGACTTGCTTCTAAAGGTGCAGTCGTGCAAAGACATTTTGGTTCCTGTTTGAGTGTTTTGTTTTGTTTTTTTTTTTACTGTGAATTAGTATGAACAACACCTTGAGTGGTTTCATGCAAACAAGGAGTATTGAAGATTTTACATTAGACTGAAGGGATAATCTCATGATCCACCACAAAGTCAGTTTGATGCAATATCTTGTCATAAAGTCTCCAACTAAAAGTCACGTGGAGCCAGCTGAGGAAACGCTTCTCACTAAAATAACAGCAGCTGAGCTGAATTACATCTGCATTGTAAAAACTTTAACAGACACAGTTAGAAATGATGCAAACATTTTGTCTGTGTGCTTGCATCTTCATCAAAACATGAATTCAGATTTTGAAACTAAATGAGGAGTGGGCAGCTAGTTTTCTGGAAGGGTCACATGAGGGCTGAGACTGACTTGAGTTTTACTCAATAACAGTTATCTCCTGATAGCAAGCATTATTTTGTTGCTGCTTTCGCTCAAATTTTATGAGCAACTGTTGCTCTTTAGGAGTTTCTGTTTGGATATCATGATCTTTTTTTTTTTTTTTTTTTCATTTTGAACTAAGTACATAAGTAAATAACTAAATATTTCCATTAACTGTCTTTTTTCCCCTATGGAATTTCTAAATAACAGCAGAAACTACATACAATGACTTTAATTAGCTCATCTCCAACATTTTACATGAAAGTGAGCTTTACCTGTGCAGATCCTTCCTCGCATCCACCTGTGTGAACATCCAGACTGTGACAGTCAGAACTGGGAAGAGGAGGTCTTGAAAGCATCTCACTGCTGACACCTAATGTGCAGCAGGGGAACATGAGACAATGAGAGGGAGCTGCTGTCGTCGCATTCACACAAGGAAACACAGAGAAAAACAGCTCAGGTGAAGACAGAGTGCTCCTTACTCTCAGTTCACTGGAAAACGTTGTTCCAGGGTGAGCCGTGCCTCATGGGAGTGAAGAGGATCTACAGGAAGCTGAAGCCCACCTCCAGGTGCGTCATGGGAAAAACCTTCTCGGTGACCATGACGTCAGGCCCCTGCGACTGCACCGAGGCCGACTTCGAATGGTTGGTGAACGTTTTGCTTCAGTCTCTGTCCTCTTATCCATGCCACACAGACGGATATAAAAAAATAAAATACTTACAGAAATATAATGAAAAAAAATGAATACAGAAAGATTCACATGAGGATTTTTTTTTTTTCACCAAGATCTATTTCATGTGGAAAATAATTTAATAAATATAAATAGTATAGTGTTTTTATGAAAAAGTAAGATCACAATTTCTTTTTATTTATTTGTCAAATACCACATTTTGTGATCAATAATTTTTAACCTGTTTTACTTGATTCATGTGTTTTACAAGATGTTCTTGTTCCAAAAACTTTTTTGCTTTGTTTTTCTCAAAGAAATATCTGTAAACAATTCAGTACAATTCAGCTTTATTTGTGTAGCACCAAATACAACAGTCATTTCCAGGAACGTTTATAGAGAGACCCAACAGTTCCGCATGAGCAAGCAACACATTCTTTTAAAAACAATCTCCCAAAAAAAAAAAAAAAAAAAAAAGTTTTTAGCCTCGACAAATAAATTACTGAATTTGTCTGATTTAAAAACAACATGTTTGCAACAATTTTTTTCCCCAAAACAATTGTAAAATAAAAATAATAACAACATGATTTGTCAATATGAATTAAACTTAATTTTTTTCCCCAGAAAGGTTGGTTTCTTCAAAGTGGAAAATGGTCATGAAAATGTCTTTTTACATCTGAATAATTCATCAATTTATTTGTTGAGGGTTAAAACACTATTGAAATAAAAATAATACTTTCGAGAGATTCGTAGCTTTTTCTGTTAAAAGAAATGCACAAAAAATGACCATACACACCGTTTCTTTAGTTATTGTTATTGTATTTTCAGATTACTCTCTTCAGCTTCATGTTTTCAGTTTGTAATTATCACTTTGCATTTATTAATCAGGAATTTTATAGAATTTATCATTTTACCATTGTTAATGAGGCGAATCTATAGAACTTTATACTCTGTTTAAAATCATGTTTTTTAATAAAAAAATATTTAAAGCATTCCTGAACTTTTTTAAAGTACAACCAAAAGTCAGTTTGAGGAAACTACAAAAGCACAAGTTTTCGATTATCTTAATAATTGTGCATTCTTGTTATTATTTGCAATGAATGAAATAAAAAAAAAAAATGAAATTTCATTGCAGTAATAAAAAAGCTGGAGTCTCAGATTAGTGGACTGGAAGTTTCGGCTCCTTTGTATTACAATACTGACCCTAACTTGAAAGTAAAAGGCTCAATATCTCACCCCAAGCTGCCTCTATTTTTTTAAAACATATCTCTCCTAAGGGACTCTGACTCTCACTTTAAAGTGTCCCGTTAAGTTGACGTACTTCCCCTTTAAATGCCCGAGGTTATGGCTTTAATTTCAGGAAAATGAGGGCAAACATTCTCCCCGTTCAAGCATGGCTGCCTCGAATTAGATGTCGGTCTTTACGGCCGCACCGCAGGCCGCGCCGCTGATGAATTTTACAATATGTTGTGAGATTGAGTCGATGCGTCTCTGTCGACGTGGAAGCCCTGCGAGCTACGCGGCGGCCCCCGCCTCCGATCGGCTCACTTCCAGCACGTTTTAACGTCGTCCTTCCATAAATCCATACAGGAGGAGCGAGTTAATTAGACTTTAAACTCGCCATTGACACTCCGCTCCATTTACTCCAAACTCACACCTACAGTACGAACTGAGCCACGTTTAAGAGTCTCCTGGGTTTTCTTTTTTTTCTTTAATCTAACAGACGCCACTCAAACTGCAACTCTGAGAAGAATGTTTTATTTCAAATCCAGAGACTGGAATGATTTTGTAAAGATTTGACTGTTGTTCATTTTCTGCCTTCTGTTGAACCATTAAGATGTTCTTGTCTGTGACTTCCTGTATAAAACCCACTAAAGGTGCTGTAAAATCTTCAGAAACACGAAGTTTGAAGGTTTAAAGCAGCTGAGGAGAATCGAACAAAGAGAAGGCTACTGGAAATAAAGGGCTGCAGTAGCTAGGGGGGTTCGTTTAACTAAATACTCAGTAACTTTCTATATAACTTAGTTTCATTATAGAAAACACAGTACCAATGTTGTTCTCCTGGCATGCTAACTGAAGAGTTTCTAGTGATTTTGTACATTGTTTTCAGAACGTAGGCGCGCAAACACAAAACTTTAAATGACGCACTTCACTTAAAACGTTGTTTTGTAAATGAAGCCTAAGATGGTCATTTTACTGGATGAGAGATGTTTCTGATTGCAGTACAATGCAATCCGATCATAAAGATGACGCTCATTGCTGCAGTCTGTCGGCTTGACCCCAGAGCAAAAAGGGAAGGGACTGCATAGACGCTCCATCCTGCTCCATGTGCACAGTAAGCGCAGTGTACTGGAGCCTGCAGGCTGCAGGGATTGAAAGATTTTCAAATATGAGTTTACAGCACATCAAACTGTGATTCACAGCCGCCAGCTGCTAACCAGGAGTTGTTTTTTTTTTTATTATTTTTAATTCTCTTATGTGGCACAAAGTTGTTTTTTGATCTGTTGAATGAGCGTTTTTTTTTTTTCCTTTTCTTTTTTGCAAGATATGTTAAAACTGGATGTAAATGAGGGATTAAAAGATAAAAGATCATTGTTGAGGGATCTTACATCCCAGAGATTAGAACTGCAGAGCAGCTCTGGAGGGCTTCTTAACTCTGTGTGTGTGTGTGTGTGGGTGTGCATTTGTGTGTGTCCATCGCTCGGAGCTAGAAGGACAAACATCTTGACAATAAAAGAGAAGATTCTTTCTTCTCTCCCTCTGACTCTTCATCCGATTACAGCTGCAGCTACGCCCGGCACATGCTTCGCCTTGGCCTGGATTCTGCGTGAGCCGTTCCCCCGAGTGAGAGGGCTCCTGGAATAAGCTCCATCACGCCCATAAATCAGCCAGCCTAATAGCTTTCATTAACAATCACAACACTGGCGCATCTGTGTGCGTGTCACGCTAATTGGGGCAATTTGTCGCCGTTGTTTTGGGGACGCCGCTCTGCTTTTAACTCTCGGCAGAAACCGCTCCCGTTTGAAGACGCTCAGAGGAAGTTCACGAGTTGATTTTAAACGTCTGATCGCTGCTCTGAAACATCTCTGTTGCTCCATCCATCTCCCCGTGAGCCGCATCAGTCATAGGGAGGCGATACGTCCGGATTTTTTCTTTCCTGGGTAGATCCTGATTGGATGAACCGCTCCGTCTGCTCCGATCGTTACAGTGATTACGGCTATGAGAGGCGGACCGACGGGAAGTGCAGCCCCGCCTTCTGGTTCCATCCATCATCCATGTCCAGGAGCTGCACCACCGGGATGACCTTCCTCAACAGCACCGGGTAAACACACACACAGACACACACACACACACACACACACACACACACACACACACACACACACACAAACACACACATTACCGAAACTTCAATATAATTTACTTCTACAGCCACCTCTCTTGAAAGTAGTGGGATTACTTTTCTAATGATTTCAATTGCAAAGTACATTACATGAACGTGAGGACGTCTATCAGTTAATGGGAGGAAGATGCTCTATTACACTATGTGAAGCACATTTTGATCCTGGGTGGAAAATCCGTTTTCCTCACCTCTAGACCATAGACCAGAACATATGGTCATTTTGATGTTCAGTCTTACTGTTTTTATTGAGGTGAAGCTGACTTTTAGGTCGAAATTGTTATTTTTGTAGCTTTCAGTATTCCACCTACGTGAATAAAGCAAACAAATGGCAGAAATTTTGAGTCAGTCCAGCTGCTTTGCACCAGCGCAGTGAAGCAGTGGTTTACTATTTCACTTCACATCGAAAAAAACATCCAGATCAGACTTTTTGCATGTCGCCACTTAGCTTCTACTGCTGTTCTACTGGTGTCAGCACGGTGGAGCAGTGGTCTGCAGAGTCACATCACATTGAGAATACTGAAGTTTGACTCTGGACCATTGTACTTGCAGTTCGTGTAGATTTTTTTTTTTTTTTTTTAATCCCCTCAGGAGAAAAAGAAGTTCCAGAAGTACATTTTCAACTTAATATGTTCTATTTTATTGTGCAAAACTCTAGTGATAAAATCCACAAACGTCTTTTTCTGACATTTTAAAATAAATGTTCGTGTTCAGTCTTGATTTTTGTCAGAAGTTACTGAAATGAGGGCGTGACGGAGACACTTTCATTAGAGGGTTTTACAGGTTTTGTCTTTTTTAACTCACTCGATTAAAGACAAACAGGTTTGATATTTTTCTCCTTTTCCCTTTTCTTTTGCATGAGCCTCAAAATCTCAACTCGCAACTTGATGTCAAAACTTTCCACCACATTTAAAATGACACTTTTTGTTTAACTCAAATGATGAAAAAAGGGAACTTTGTGAAAAGGAGCAACACATATGTTTAGTCGTTACTTTTATATTTCAATTAAAAGGTGACATTTTCAGAGATACATTTGCATTAAAAGAATCCTTGCACTATATTAATACCAGTTATTCATCTGAGTTGGAGAACTTTGCGTTTGTATTCAACCTTGCTTGCATTGTCCTACGTCTTTGTGTAGAAATCGATAGGACTTCAGTATCGTTGCTTATAGGTGTTGTAGATTCACTTGTGTTTTTAAAAAAACACAAATTGAAGCTAGGTGGCTCTCTGAAAAGAAGTGAATAAATGTTGAGTTTTTTTGTTTTTTTTTTGTGGATATGCAAACTCAAAATCTTTGTGTCCTGCGGCCTCAGCTACAGGAAGGTGGTGTCCAATAACTGCACTGCCGGAGTCAGCGTGGAGTACACGGCCCGGAGGCAGCAGTGTCCCGTCCAGGCGCCGCGAGGTCTACACCTGGTGACCAGCGAGGGCGCGCTGACCGCCACGCTCAACGCCAACGTCACCTTCCTGGTGTTCCTGGAGGAGGTGAGCCAGTCACAGCAACAGGAAACAACCTATGGATATTAAGTGCATTCTGTGCTTTTTCATTAATGTTATTGTTGACAAAATAGAAAAATTCTATATGAAAATGTACATATGTACCTAATAGACAGATAGATTGATTGATACTGACGAAATGCTTCATGTAAATGTAATTTTTTTTTTTCATGGAGCTTTCATGTCATTTCAAATGTATGTGAATTCTTTCTGCAAGTGTCCAAGAGTGTGACAAAAACTAGTGTTTACAGCCAAGACCAAGAGTAAAACAAGACTCGAAGGTGACCGAGACCGACCCAAGACCAAGACCAGAGCATGCCAAGAGTAAGACAAGACTGAGACTTTAAGGTCCTGAAACCACGTCAAGCTCAACAGCAAGCTAAAAGACAAGACTAAGACAAAGACCATTGGCGGCCGAGACCAAGCAGTCAAGACCAGAGCATCCCAAGAACAAGACAAGACCAAAATTTTAAGAGGTCAAGACCAAGGCCAGAGCATTGTGAGATCAAGAAAAGACCAAGCCCTCCACCTGGTCTTGGGTCGTACAAAAACTTACATATGTCCTTCAAAAAGTGTTTTATTTCTTGGGAGAGTAAAAACTGACAAGAACCGTGTCCAAGAATTCAATTCACATTTGTGTAACCTGCCAAAACTTGTTGATTGAGATGGTTGAAGTTTTCTAACTGAACAAAGTGACTCAAGAGCAGAAAGTTACACACTTTTTTGTGAGAATTTTCTCAGGTTTTTCCTCCCGAATCCTCACAGTGGCCGGACTTCTGCTCAGTTAAATGTAATTCCTGTGCTGCTGATAAAGAGCCAGACATCTGACGGGGAGAGTGTTTACCGTGCAGGGCGACGGAGCGAGGACCAGCATCACGCTGGACTTCGGCGACGGTCACGCTCTGACGTACTCCAACGTGAGCTCCATCGAGGACGGCATCAAGCACGTCTACAAATCTGTGGGGATCTACAGGGTGACGGCCACCGGGGAGAACAGTCTGGGCTCCGAGACCGCCGTGCTCTACCTGCACGTCACATGTGAGCAGTTATCAGTTAGTCCTGGAAAAAGTATTGGAGCTATTTTGTTCCCTGCAATGTCCTGTGTCAATCACACAGCTGTAAGACATTCTTTAATATCAATTGGAATGACAGAAGTAAGGCTACTTGAAGGCGAAAGTACACTATAGTCTCCCAAAATATGAAGGCGGAGAAAGGAGGTGAAAGCTAGTTATTATGTTCCTGATTAGTTTAGCTGCCCCGTCAGATTTTTGGAGCTCACATACCAGTGGTGCTACATGCTAAACATGATTAGGTTTGCTAACAGCAAGCTGGAGCGGCTGTCGACACATATGCTCCGTCGCTGACCGTATGCATGAAGCAGCGTTACGTGTAGGGCTGTCACAATTATTACAATAATCGTTAATCGCAATTTTTTTACATAATCGCGAATATTTTTCATATTCGCGATTACCGTGAATTATTTATTTTATCCACAAAGTTGCATAAAACTCAGAATCTGACGTCATGGTGGAGCGCCAGCAGCAGCAGCCGCATGCAGTGTCGCAGCCTCACCCTGCCGTTTCCCTCTCGTCTCAGCTGGACGGTTAGCGAGGCTACGCTAATAACATGGAGGGTGAGGAGGTCCTGGTTTCGAAGGCACGTACCAGGGCACCGCTGTGGATGCATTTCAGTTTTCAGCCCAACTAAGGGAGCCCAGTGACGTGGAGGAAGCGATGTGTTCATTTTGCCGTAAAACAGTGCCGGTCAAAAGCGCTAACATGCTAATGCTAATACTACAGCGATTATCAACTGGCAGCCCGCGGGCTGAATACGGACTGACGAACCGTCCAGGCAGGCCCGCGACTAGATTCCAACACACACGCATGCACCCCCCCACCCCCACAATATTTGTCAATCGTGATTTTTTTTTCCTGACAATTAATCATCTCCTAAAATTCCTAATCGTGACAGCCCTAGTTATGTGCTGCCGTGGTTCTCGGCAATGCAGAACCTTTGCGTATCAGTAGTGTGTGGAATATAAATTAGACTTAATGGTATTTAATAAATACTCGTATCAGTACTCGTCCTTTGAAGTTGAATCGGTTAATCCCTTGTAATTGGTTATTACCAGGTTTTTGTGGAGACAGCAGAAGCATCAGGGTGAGGTTTCTTTGCTTCATACTCGGGCCGTGAGCTACTCCTGACTGTTTGTCAGATCGATGCATACAAATGTGTATGTGGTTTTATTTCGACACAAGTTTGTCCAATTTGTTTTTACCCTCCCGCTTTCTGCTTTTTATCGTGTGGGGAAGGATTGCGACTGTCAGCCCGTTGCTTTATCTCTTCTCGGAGCACGCCGCCGTTCCCGAAACCAAACAAACAAGTCAGATAGAACAAATCCCATCACAGTCCTCCTGCAGTCAGCTGACGCTTCACAGCCCTCAGGAGCCCTCCGAGCCCCGCGCCGAGCCGCTCAGACCACCTCTGGAGTGTTCTGGGGGGGGTGACAGATGAACCAGAGCTGACTTATTGATCGGGGAGTGACGTAACACCCCCTACCGGTTTGTCAGTCCTGTGTTCCAGCAGTGGCGATGGCGGACTTTGCAGTGCCGTGGATGACAAATAATATGCAGATGTCCCAGCACAGGAGCAAACCTGAAGCAAGCCACCCTCCACACCCTCATATAAAACCTCCACCCTGCTCCCTCTGTCTTCATTTCCAACCCATAAAGTAGTCTCATCTCCCCATCGTGCATGGAGTTCACCGTGATGTATCTGTGTGCCTGAGTAGGTCAGCTGGAGTATATCCATCTCTCAGCTCCCTTTGTGGCCGTGAGGAACAAGGAAGTGAACCTGACGGCTGTGCTGTGGCCCAGCCAAGTGGGAACGGTCACCTACATCTGGTGGATCGGAAATAACACCGAGGTACTATGCACACTCTGCACTAGTTGTAGACTTTCTGCACGCCGGGCACACTGCAGAAACCCTGCACTCATACTGCGCACACGCTGCAAACATGCGACAAACATGCTGAAAGGCCAAGCACATGGCACGCACACAGGAAACATTGTACTCCAGACTCAGCCTCATGGGGGAACTGGGTGGGAAAATCAGCTGCATTGGATTTCTGGACTAGTTATGTGTCTTTTCTGGTTTTTAAGAGTGTATTTTGAACTGGAAGATGGATTATACTAATGAGCGGTTTATTATTTCCATTCCACTGGTGTATAATATGATTTTCTGTTTGTTTAGTGGCAACAAATGTGCCTTGTCAAATATGAGGCAGCCATTTTGGCTTGATGAAGAGAGAGCTGTGACAGAGTGAGACTGAAACAGTCGGAGTCAGAAAGCTGATTCACGAATGCAGGCAGTGAGAGGACTTGTCTGACTGTCTTGTTGGCTTTCTGTTGGCTGGAGAAAAGAGAGTGGAGATCCAATCAGATGAAAAAATCTCGATCTGAATTGGTCAACATATTGTTCTTTCTTCGTGTTGGCTGGAGGAAGGAGCTATGGAAGAGCTAAGAAAAGACCAAAGCCTCAACTAACTTTGTAAATACTTTCCTTTGCTCTTTTGGTTTTCCAACTTTGCAAGATTTTTTCTTTTTTCTTTCTTTGTTTTTTTTTCATCACTGCTATTTTGGAGCGATGAAATAAAACCCCTCTATTTAACAGTCATCTTTCAATTTCAGTCTGGTTTTCGCAAGATGCACTCCACTGAGACTGCTCTGCTAAAAGTGTCCAGTGATATTCAGATGGCTGCAGACTCTGGTCAGTATTCAGTTCTGGTTCTACTGGATTTATCTGCAGCTTTTGACACAGTGGACCACAAACTCCTGTTACAAAGGCTGAACACTGACTTTGGAATCTCTGGAATGGTTCTAGAGTGGTTCTCTTCGTACCTGACCAATCGGACATTCTCAGTGTGTGCCAATAACATTTTGTCTGAAGCCACTCCTTTGGTGTATGGTGTTCCTCAGGGGTCAGTCTTGGGTCCAATTCTGTTTTTATTGTACATCAGCCCCATTGGCAAAATCATTCGCCATTTTAAACATGTGTCTTATCATCTCTATGCTGATGACATTCAATTGTACATTTCTTTTAAAGAAAGTGAGTTGCACAAATTGTCTGAGTTAATGGACTGTATCTCAAGTATAAAGACTTGGCTTTCTGAAAACTGTCTCCAGTTAAACTCAGAAAAGACTGAATCTTTGATAATTGCCCCTGAGCAGAAAATCCCTTTTATTAAGAGTCACCTTGGTTCTCTGGGCCCCTCTGTCCAGTCGAGCATCAGAAACCTCGGTGTCTGGTTTGACCAGTCCCTGTCTCTGGACAACCATTCAAGACTTTTGGTCAAAAATTGCTTTTATCATTTGAGAAATATTGCAAAGCTGAAGCCAGTTCTATCCGGCACTGATCTGGAGTTGGTGATTCATGCTTTTATTTCTTCTCGTTTAGATTATTGCAACTCTCTCTTCTCATGTTTTAACAAAAATGTTCTTAACCGTCTTCAGCTGGTTCAAAATGCCGCAGCAAGACTTTTAACGGGGTCCAGCAGATGGTCACACATTACGCCAGTCCTGTCTTCTCTTCACTGGCTCCCTATTAAATTTCGGATCGATTTTAAAATCCTAGTATTGACTTTCAGAGCCTTGCATGATCAGGCTCCTAAGTATCTTTGTGAACTGCTTCAAACGTACTCACCTGGCCGCTCGCTCCGCTCCTCAGACCAGAACCTCCTCATGGTACCAAAAACGCGTTTTAAAACTAGAGGAGATGTGTCCTTTCAGGCCGTGGCTCCAAAACTATGGAACGCCCTGCCTCTGTCCCTCCGTGTGGCTGATACCATTGACTCCTTTAAAAAGCAGCTGAAGACACTTTTATTTAATCGGGCTTTTAGTTGACTGGACGTTTCTGATGCGATTGATTGGCTGTCTGTTCTTATCACGTTTATTTGATATTGTTTTTATTTTTGTTTTTTGCACTGTGAAGCACTTTGTGATTTTATCTGCGAAAGGTGCTATACAAATAAAGTTTATTATTATTATTATTATTATTATAACTATGCAATATTTTTTTGAGACGTTTAGCAGAAGGAACCTCGTCACAATGCTCCAAACATGCTGCAAACATGAAAGACACATCTTACACATACACACTGCAAACAGTCTGCAGACGTGCTCCAAGCATGCTGCAAACACACAGCAAAACAAGCTGCACACACACTCCAGACATGCTGTAAACACGCTCTGAACACGAGCGCAAACACACTGCGTAACTTGTAAACACCGTGCACACATTCCAAACATGCTACAAACGCGCCGTCCAGACGGGAAATGCATCTGCACACGTCTCCTTTTGCAGCTCTGAGATAATTAGGGTGCCGTCTCTCCAACTCCAAACTGTGAGAATCATTATTTTGTGGAGCTATTTTCGTGAATCCAGGTTGCACAAAAATATCCAAAAATATCGCAGCCTTGTTAATCAGCTTTGATAAACATCAGCGAACCAGCTGAGGAATCACAATCAGCGGATTAATTACTGAAAGCCAGTGAAGTGTTCAGTGTTGGTGTGAACTGCTGCAGCACAATTGATCAATCCTTCATTGTTCGAGCCAGAAGAAATATATTACTGCTGGTGCCAACTAGTGGTTGTTTGCTTTTTTTTCCACACCATGCATTCTTTCTTGTTGTGTTCTTTACATTGAGTGGCTGTCTGCTTCGAATTGATCTCAAATCAGTTATATTAGCTCCACTTTACATAGATCTAAAGCAAAAACAGGAAATTTGGTTGTTGGTGTTCTTGGATGCCTTCTTTGGATCATCAGAAAGCAAATAAGAATAATGAATCACTATGCTGTGAGTGGATGATTAAGTTACAAATATCTGTTCAAAATATGTGGAGCCTGTTGTGCAGGTTTTGGTGCAAAACAATACAAATGCAGTAACAAATAAACAAAAAAGAAAATTAAACCTCTTTTTCGAAATCTCTTGAAAGCAAGCTTTTTAGATCAATGATGTTTCCACAAATTCACATCGGTATCAGTTTGATGCTTGACACTGATGGTGTGACGCTAGCAGCTTTCACTGCTGTGTTTCTGCCCCCTGCTGGTCAGTTCTGATATTGACTGTTAGGCACCACTCACACGACATTTAAAGTTAAAAGGCGTCATTTTTGTGTTTTCATTCTGAAACGTTTTGTATTTTGAAAACGATGTCTGAAACAGCGGAAATGGTGAAAGTTGTGGTTTTCCTGAAGGGCCACTAGTGGGCGCTGCTTTTATGTAGTTAAACCTCCTGTGATTTCATCAACAGAACCCTGATCCGTAAACACTGACGAGCCTTTAAACAGTCTTTCTTCATTGTTTTGGAACTAAATGTCTTTAGTAAATATCCACTTGGAGCACTGTTAACTGATTGGGATACATCACATTCATTGTTATGAATGAATCCTTCTCGTGCACAAACGGCACTGTTTACTGAGACCGTCGTGTCCACAGGCCACATGTTGGACACGCTGCTCTACACAGAAACTACACGATGACCTGAATGCTCACCAAACCCCTCTGAGGACCCTGCAGATGCATGTAGAAGCGCCACCGCTCTCGTAATCCGTCTTCTTAATTGCAGTTGTGTAAATGTGTTTGTTCGGCGCCGACAGGGAGCTTAAGCACAGACAGGACGCCGCTATCAGTTGTTAATAAAGCGTAGCCGCGTTAGCATCTGAAAACCGTCTTAAGAGCGAATAGAGAGGGGAGTAATGACAGGAAGCAGCACGGGGAACTCTCAGCGGGCCTGTGTCCACATGCACTGTGTGTGCACGACAGCCGGCTGACACCTCTGTAGTGTAAATAACAGCAGTGTGAGATGTTAACCAGCCACTGATAAGGGTCTCTCTCTCCCTCTCTCTCTCCCAGCAGCCAGTAATCACCCTGGAGGGAAGCGTGGCGTGCACGTTCTCCCGAGAAGGCATCAATACAGTCACAGTGCAGGTGTCTGCAGGGAACAGCATCCTGCAGGACCGAAAAACCATCGCTGTCCACGGTGAGTCCGCGCCGAGTCTGACGGCAGCTCCCCAGGGATGCCGCTGTGTCACCGCAGTAAATGTGAGGCCGTTCTGACCTGCTGCTGCTGCTGCAGCTTTACTTATTCAGACAAACTTTCTCCAAACCGCGCTCTGAAAGAGTCTTATAACGGTAGTGGTGTTATTACAGTGAGACAATACGTCCGCTATGCTGGGAGTTATAATCTGCCTTCTTTGTAGTTGTAATAAAGATAAAGAACATTGTCCTTCTAAAGGAATCAGACAATAATTGTCAGATTTTGTCAATTATAATAACTTTCAGAGCGTGTCTTTGGATTTCCTCCAATACCCTGGATAGCATGGCTCTAGAGATCACTAGGTCCTTCACCAGCCTGTCCTGGATTTCTAAATATTTCACACATGAAATATGTCTTCACAAATCTCATCTAAGACACACTTATTTAAGTAAAAACACACATTTCACGCCACAAATCTCTTCAGAAACACAAAATGTTTTTTTTTATGCAAAGCATGTTGAGTATTACCTACCTGCTGGGAAAGTGAAAACTGATTGAGTTCAGAAATGGAAATGTAACTCCCAGAAAAGAAAACATCCATGTACAAACATCACTAGAGCAATAATCCTATTACAAGTTGCACGTGCAACATGAGCACCAGATAGAAAAAAAAGTTTAAAATTAGAGAATTTATGCAGATGAAACTTTACAAGAAACTGAAACTCATCAATTTCCTTTCTGTAATTAAAATGAAGAGAACTTTCCTCTGCCCAACTCCACAGTGGAAAAAAAATAGAAATAATCATTTTGCGGTGATTGTGAACATGAACAGAATGAAAATGAGTTAAACTAGTCTTGAGGACATAATCTGACTGCGGATGAAACAAACGACTTTTAGCCGAGCATCAATGTTCTAAAAGAAGTTTGTTTACAGATTTCCTGTTCATGGCCAGTTTCCATGGTGCTTTCAAGTAAAACCGGGTAAAACTAACCTGTCAACAGTGTAAGCCCAGCTCATGTTCCCTGGTAGTGGGTGAACAATCCAACACTTGGTGAATTCTGCTTCACGGCGATCAGAAGAGCCGAACAAAAAGCAACATTACGACAAACGCTGGGCCGCCACATGGCAGTTATCCCTGTGGTCACTTTTCTGACCTCCTGCTTATTAAACCAATAAGTCAGCACCACATTGTCTTTCGTGTATCTATTATATCTGTGCAAATAAATATCATTTTTAAAAGGTTGCTGTAGATTACAAAATGTTTCTGAAAGAAAAATGCAACAGCGATGAAATTGAGTCTGACTTGCAGACACTACTCCATGCAACAGACTCTCCCTTTACTCACCAGTGTTTCCTGGTGGGCATTATTTTTACGTCTGGAGAAACCATCAAAGAAACCATCTAAAAGTATGAGGATGAGATCATTTTGCAGTTGTGGCGAGTTTTGAGAGACAAAGACGTGAAAAGTCGTCATGTAAAAATGGCCTGAGATTCCCACAGACCCAGTATAGTTCTTCTGAACTTTATCTAAAAAACTAAATAAAGTGCTTTTGATGTTAAACATTTAGTTAAGGTGCTTTCATTCAAGATATTCAGAATTTTTAGAAATGTTCATTTAGAGGTGTTTCGAGGCACCCTGTTATTGATGCTGCTCCAATAAGATGATTACCCAGAGCATTACCCTGTCTGTGTCTCTGTGATAGTTTTTAAAACTTTGACCAGCTGCGCTCTGCGGTGTTCTGACTCAGTGACGCTCAGCTTGTTGAATTACCTGCCGCTCTCTGGGGAGCCCCCTCCGGGGCCTCCGGGGGCTTCGGAGCTCGTTCCCGGCTCCGGGCTTCAAACTGAGGAGGAGTGAGTGTTTGGATGAGCGTCTCCTGAACTCTGAGTCCTGCTCCCTGTGGGCTTTGAGAAGAGTGAAACCTGCAGACGCGTTTCAGCTCAGGATCCGCACGAGTTCAAAGCTCCATTTTTATAGCAACTAAACTTTTGTGTCTCTACTCTTCTGAGAAAAAAAAACAGGGCGTTCATGAGTGCCAAGTAAAGCAACACCACACGATGGAGAACATGGATAATTAGCTGTAGAACTTTTTTCAAGAGCAGAGCACGAAGGCCAGCTACTTTGGGTCATGCTAATGCTAAAGATAATAGCTTCACGAGTACAACAAAGACTTAGCAGCACAGATAACGCTGTAGGTTTGATAGCTTTGGACGATGCTCATGCTAACAGAGACAGACAACAGCTCTGTTAAGACTAACGCCAAAAATCAGGAGTCCATTCAGTTCAATAAGTGCTTCATAAGACACAGCTGGAGTCTCAAGCGAAACCCTTTGGCAGTCTAGGGTTGAGCATTTTGATTTCCAGGTATTTCAGTCATGTGATAGGCTGAGAAGTATCTGATAGAGACACCAACACAAGAGTGAAATCTCAAGGCTGAACGTTGACAGATGAAGGCTAAAAAAAACCCCTATTGCACGTGATTTCTTCCCTCCCCACAGAATACTTCCGATCTCATCTGCTCGCCTTTTCATCAAACCTGGACGAGCACAACCCCGACGTAGCCGAGTGGAGGCTGGACGTGAGCCGAGTCATCAAGAACTCTCTGATCCAGGTAAAGCTCTCCTCCTCCCCCTTTCCCTCCCTCGTCCAGGCTTTTCTCCGGTAAATACTGCGAGCGCCGGGCCGGACCCCCCCTCGAGTGCCGTCTGACCTGCCCCCGGCTGCCAGACATGAATCTGACTTTTATGATGATAAATGACGACGCAAGCGGGAGTGGAGGGGGGGGGATGCGGTGGAGGAGCGAGCTGATTGGCCAGGCTCACACAACTCTGGGAGGGTTCATGGCCACGCAGTAACCGGGATGCTGATGTCGAGGTGTTCCGAGGAATAAATGTCAGAGTGGGTCTGATGTGTTTCTGCTCCGACCGGAAGAGACCAGATGATTCAAACACACACAGGACATGGCAGACGCTCAGTCTGTGGAATTAACCTCACCGCGCGTGTGTGTGAGAAACTCATGTCTTACACAGACATTGCACACAATCTTCACACGCACACAAAATCTATAGGACACACAAATATACAAATTTAATTACAAACACACAAAGAATGTATTTAGGACTCACATATGTCATGGCAAGAACAAATCTAAGTTTTCGCACAGTTTACAAACACACACTTAAATCTCATTACAGACACACGTTCATTATTGTACACGCTAAATTTTGTCTTGCTCACATAAACGTGTGTACAGATGTGCACATATGCACACACATCTGATCACAGGCTGTTACACACAATCAAAGATGCAAATATTCACACCCAAATCCAATTACTCATTCAGAAATCTAATTACACACACATTTCATTGATGCACAGACTTATTACAGACACCAAAATATCACACACAAAAAATCATTACGAACGTGTATGTGTGTGTGTGTGGTTTATTCCTGATTGCGTGGGAGGAAGCAACCGCATCCTTGCATCATGTTTTCACAGTTTCTGATCTCAGGAGTCAAGATTGATGCCAAAAATATCTCAAACTCTTCAGTCTTCACTGAACATGTCGGTTCTGTTATTTGTTATTGACATCAATTTCTTTTCTTCACACCAGCCTGGAAGGCAGAGCACGGAGGGGGGGGGGGGGGGGGGGGAACAAAAAAAAAATATTCAGATAAAAATGTGACAAGATAGCTTAAAACATTTGCAACATCCACTGCAGCAAAACGAGACAAAAACAGAGGAAGTGGACCAAGAAGCTCAGAGGAATCAATGGAAAGTCTGGAAACTTCATGCTCTGTGTTTGTTGTACGCTGTCTGCACAGTGAGGCAGAAAACTGCTCAAAACAGAAAAAAACCTAGCAGATTTACATATTATACACACATGCTGTGGAGATGCCTGGTGGAAGTTTGATTCATTCAACCCAATTCCTCAACATGCAAATGAAATAAGAGGAAATAACCGAATCCCACATGAGCCGCTCAGAACGTGGAGAGGAAAACATCTGTGATAATCGGAAAACAAAAAAAAAACTCCATGAGAAGAAGATTTAGGAGAGCAGAGGTGAACATCTGCCTCCAACAGCTGGTTTGAAAGAACCAGACTCTGAAACACAACTAATCAAATGAGCAAAACTAGAAGAAGAAGCACAGATTAAAAACCTTCAGCTGCAAACATCTGCAGGAAGACAGAGTGAGGGAAGAGAAGGAAACCTTTGTTTCTCTGCATTTTAATCTCTTTCATTCATAGTGAACATCAGACATACATGTTAGGCGCTTCCACTTGTTGCTTTTCTTCTAGACAGAACGCTAAATGATGACCTCCTCCTCCCTTTTTCAGTATGTCCATGCCTGACTGCTTAGCTGGGATTAGTCCATGTCCAGAGTTATTGCTCCAACCAGGAGGGATGAGGAGAATCAGTGGATACAGAAAACAGGAGGGAACTACAGGGAAAAGAGGAAAAACAAGAAACATCTGGGACATGAAACAGGAACATATTTATTAGTTCAGCTGAAGTTTTGTCCCACTCCTCTTCAGTCTCAGCATCTTCTCAGTAATGGGAGTAACGGGAATCTCAAAGCAGCTCAATCATGTCAAAACAACTTTAATACATGATCAAATTCTTCTCCATGTGCCTGGTCTCAGTTCAACAAAACATTCATTCATTCTGCTTCATCTTAGATATGTTAACAGGACACTGGAGCCGTCCTGTATTTGGGTGAAGGGAGTCATTGGTCCCTCTCCAGACTAACATGGAGATACAGTTCCCAACAATTAACAAAACACGCTCTAAATACCTCAATGAGGAAGAACATTCAGAAAAGTCCAAGCCAGGGTAAAATCTGAGAGCAGTACTGAAAGTCCGATCACAGCACAGTTTTTGTTACGTTTTATTTTAATCCACTGTAAGTTTAAATAAAATAGTTCTGAAGCTAAGTAGTAAAATTCCTTGAAGACTGTTGTTTAAATTCTGCTTGAGCGTCATTGTGTTTGAAACCGTTGATCTGCTCAGGCTGTTCTCTGCCTTTCACTCGCTGTCAGCTGGGATTGACTCCAGTCTTCGCTATTGTAGTCTGGACAGAGTGTGTATAGAAGACGGATGAATGGATGCATCGATTTTGACTTTTTTCCTTTTGAGTGTATCTCCAACCTCATCAGCCGCAGATTGCCGGGATGTTTTTGTCCAGCCGCCCATAAAAACGATTGCCAAAAATTTTGAGAGCAGACATCAGGCGAGCGAGCATGAAGAGGCAGGTCTGATTGATGCGGCGCTGCGGCGGATCGGCTCCCGCCTGACGCCACCAATCTGACGTCAGGAGTGAAGACCCGCCCACACACACACACACACACACACACACACACACACACACACACACACACACACACACACACACACACCCAGCACCGCTTGGTGAGAAAAGTTCACATTTAGACAACAAAGTTTTGATAACAAACTTCAAACACACAAAAACGTCATAAGGGTATTTTGGGGTTTTTTTGGAAACTTTCAAGGTCCTTCAGTGTGTCTCCATATATGCAGATGATGGTGAAGACTTTAAAGAAGATGTGCCGCCCAATTCCAAAGAGTGAGCAACAAAACCAAACTCTGGGGTCGATCTACTTGTACATATGCAGAAGAACTTTTCACTTTGTTCAGTGTGCAAGCAACTGGAAAATGTTGTTCTCTGGTAGCTGTTTCCTATAAGAGACTTGCAACGTCACCGCCATTGAATTAAACAGTCATGCAGTGAACTGTTTTCATTTGATTCCCTTCATCTGAGTGTCTATATGATGGAAGACAAGTGAGAAAAATTGTGGGAACAGCAGAAATCATGACTAACCCGTCAGTCGTTGGTCAGTGTCGAGGAGGCTCAGCTGTTACAAACACACATTTCATTACAAACACACATACACACACTTATTGCATAGTGATCTGCAGGATGATTTATGATCCATTTGTTGACTGTTGTGTTGACTGTGATAAACACAAACTGTAGAAGATGATGTACTTGTGATTTGTTTCTCTTGACTCTAAACTGTACACCAGCTGTCGCTGGATCTGTTTTCGTTGTGTTTCGTCCGCAGTTTCCACCAGCAGAATGGATAATTTATGTGATTAGTTAATCACATGATCTTTATGAATTATTTACACTTTACCTTGAAATTTCATATTCTGTCTCTCTCCCTTTTCAGGTTGTATCACAGTGACAAATTGAAGCCGCAATCATTCATTTTTACACCACTTCCTTGTTTCTTTTATGACTTGTCAGTCTTCAGATGCTTCTTTCTGCAGAGGTCTCTAAACTATCTAAATGTGCATCTTGAAGGCGATGGAGGTGCAGAGTCCTGTTGTGTGTCCGCAGTAACACGTCCCCTCCTCCTTCTCTTCCCCTGCAGGCCACGGGGGTGCGAGAGGATCAGCTCCTGGTCACCGTCCTGCCGGGTTTACCCACGGCCGCGGAGTTCTTCCTGCTGCCAGACAAGCAGCTAACGGAGGGGAAACCCGAGAAAAACGCCGCTCAGTTAGACCAGGTGAGACGGAACCTGTGGAGGTGGACTTCAGCTGCTTCTCCAGAACCTCTTCATGATTGCTCCCCGAGTAAAAGAAAAAATAAAGCCCAGCTTCATGTTCCTAAGAGCTCCAGCAGATGTCAGTGTTAACCTACCGGAGCATGTCCGGCTCTTTCCTCCACCAGTCTAAATCAGGAACACGCCTCAGGAAGCTCAGCAATGGACTCATCAATAAGCCTGACAAGTATTAACAAGTTATCAGGGGGAATGACTCTTAGACTCCCTCAAGTCACATCCTGTGGGGTGGGGGTCGGGTGGGGGAGGTCTGAAATATCCAGACAAAGAAACGTTCACGCTCGATCGGCTCCTTAAATCAGGGACGCGTCAACACGGAGCGAATTAGCTCTCAGATGATGACTGATAATAACGTGGGATCGGTTCTCCACGGGAAGGGAACGGAGAGAGGCCGATTCGATTCCCTCTCCTCCCCCCACCTCGGCGCTCGCACCTGCTTGATCGCCCGGAAAGTTCCTCTCTCCTCCCTCGCAGGCCGGCGATAAATCTTCATTCAAGGTTGGCATGTTAAGAGTGCAGAGCGAGCTCAGCTTATTAGAATGTATAATAGATTTACTGACCCTGGTATACAGTGGGAAAAGGTAATTAGTCAAAGCGTGGTCTAAATTTAAACAGCCAAGAAAGGCGAGGATGAAGGACTGCGGGAATTAGTCATATCACAATTAATTTGGCAAATGAGGCCGACGAGATAAATGAAGCTTCTGCAGATGGAAGAATCGCATCTGAAGATGGAAAATGAAGAGTTTTGCTTGGTCTCGTTATGCAGCTTTATCAATACTTGTTTTTTGGGAGTACATTGACCTTTTTACTCTGATTTAATCACTGCTGACAGGATTCAGCCTGCAGACTTCTCCTCACCATAACTCCAAAACATCTGAAAAAGCTAGATCATATCGAGAAAGTTCAAAAACTATCAGGAAGCAGAGAAATAGACATTTGGGCAATGTTTACTCTCGTGAAATTACCCTCAGGTCTTCTACAGTAAACATAGACAAGAGTCAAAGTGTGTCAAGTTTGGAAGCTTCTCAGTGAAAAAATACAGTTTAATAACCGACAAATAGTGAAAACAGATGTCAGAAAGAAAAATGTATTTATTTTACATAAAAACTTGTTCAATCCACACAACCTGAATATGATTGGTTAAACAGAAAAAGTAAAATAGTTTTTGATTGAAAAGGTAACTTTTTTCATTTAAGCCAGGATGTCGAACATAAGGCCAGCGGAGCCAAAACTGTCCCGCTCGAGGTTCCAACCCAGCCCACAAAACTTTTAAAGAAATAGTAAAAAAACATATTTTTTTAAATTTTTTTTTAACAAATTTCTAAAAAGTAGCAGACACAACATCCTGAGATCCAAGCTGTGATATCAGTGAAAAGTTATCAAATTAGCATTAGCTTCAGGGCCATCCTGCTCTCAGGATGAGTTTGTAAAAACATGTAAAATACAACAACCAGAAGAGCAGTTGTCTTTTAAACATTTCACTGTATTTTATACCTGAAAATAAAACAGAAAATTTTCTTTATGGTGAGATTGTAATTGTTTGCTTTGCAACATTTTCATATATATTCTGCTCAACAACAAAGAAAGAAAGAAAAAGTTCAAAGTTTACATTTGGCAAGTTTACATATGGCACTTTTTTAGCGGTCTGGCCCACTCCAGAGGAAACCAGCCTGTATAACACAACTGCATCAGCACATCACGATGGACTTTTGTGTCAGTTTCACTGTCTCCTGTCTCTGTGGCGATCTCAAGATTTGTTTTGAATCGTCGTAAGAAAAAGTAAAAATGAGATTAGTATTTTTACATCATGTTTCCTTCTTTTTTCTTATAAAATGATGTCAAATGTCTTGACTCATGCTGCAGTCAGGAGCGTAACTTGATTCTACATCCAATAGAAATATGTACATGTTTAAACCCCACCTTAAACCCAAATGTTAAAATGACTGTGGGACACGCCCTCTTTCCCTTAGAACAGTTTTTTCAGCAGAAATATGGGATGATTTCAGTGGATTTTCCATTATTTACCTCCAGATCTGCACATGTTCTCTCAGCGTCAGATCATCTCGGGGTGTAAAGCCGCTTGTGATGCTGCGTGGGAAGCTTCCTGCACCAGAGACATAACAGATTAAACCCAGCGTAAAGCAGAAGAGCTCAGACAGAGACAGAGTTCCTGTTGAAGACATCAAGGTTCCTGATGCCTGCAATAAACATCATATTTACAAGGTTCACAGTTTAATGCTGCACTGCTAAACGTTCATGCAGTAATAAGATTGCTGATGAAGGTCAGCCGCACATGTGATCGCTTCACCTTAGACCATTGGTCTTGTCCGTCAGGTAATAATGTCACCACTTTATGGGGGATTTTATAGCTTAACTTAAAGCAGTGATAAACCCGTGACCAGGGATTGTCACAGCGCAGGAGACTTTGAAATGTAAACATTTTTCAAGTATATAAACTGAAGCTTCTTGGGACGTGTAGGCTAAGGGCTATATTATGTGGAAGTAAAAATTCAGAATCGCAAATAAAAAAAAACATAAAAACGGCATGTTGCCAACTCTAATGCTCACAGATGAAAAGTGTTGATCACTTCAGCTTTATTGCCAGGTACGATCTGGATTGTTGCTTTCTTAATAGGAATCAATTTTGGTTCTTTACTTCCTTTTTTATCAAGAAAATTCATGTTTTTTCTTCTTCATATTAATAAAAGTGGATTTAATGTGTTCAGATATGAAGTTTCCATTTGAAATATGTCTATAAGTAAACGAGAGCAGCCGTACCACGTTCAGCTCACCTGGTACCTTATTCCAGATGTCTTTGTCTCTTCTCTTCAGAAAACTTTTATTTTCCTGCCACACTTTTGATATGTTCCCCTCTATCTGTACTCTGGCTGTCACTCACACGCTGACTAAGCAGCCAGTCAAAGCCAAACACCTTCGGAGGTGCTGTCAAGGCCAAGTGATTTTTGGACTCGGTTATTTTTCACCCTGACGTACCAGGATTGATCGGGACTTTAAACAAACTCGCTCCAAAATGTCAGCAAATAAATGACAAATCCAAACTCCCATGAAAGACGAGATCTGACCGTCTCGGGCGTCTGTTCTTCTTCACAAGCCATGAGGTGATGCATGCAAAAAGAAAGTTTCTCTCTCACTCAGACTCTTCCTCCGTCTTTGTCTTGTCAGCTCTCCGAGGTTCTGCTCAGCGCCTTGAACCAGAACCTGGTCCAGTTCACGTTGCGGCCGGGGGTCCAGGTCACAGTGTACGCAGCCCACCTATCAGCAGGTATCCAGCCCGCCTTACCCGACCCCGGGGTCTCTGGAAACCCTGTGGTGAATGGGACAGAACATAAGTCACAAAGATGATGTAGAGTTACAGACAGTTAGGTATATTTTTTTTTAATATTTTTTCAACTAACAGCCTCAATCCTGTGTGTGATTGGCTCCCACCATGTAGCTACACAGAGACATTCAGAGAGTGAGCATCGTTATGTGTGCCTCTTCCTATTGGGGATGCTGCTTCTGTCCTAAAGAGGCTTATAAGATAAAGAGTAAGAGAAGTCCACACTACTGTATACTGAACTGATTCATCTGAACAGAGCGCAAAGTAAGGAAATCTCTGTTTGATGCTTTATTTCTATGTTGGAACAATGCTTCTTTGTAATAACTTCATCAAGCCTTTGGAAATGGTGCCACATCTGGAAGGAATATGCATTTGAGGGATGAGCAGCATTATGTGAGTCGTGCACATGAGAAATGAGCCAAATCTGTGCCGCAGAAGAGAAACAGCTGGTTTGTAAGTGAAGTCTTGTTTGGTGATTTGTATCAATGAAGTCTGAAGAGAAAGGACTGCTGGGAATGTGTTCACAGCTGGCTCTGTTGGTAGAGTGAGACGTCTCAAGCCAAGTTAATACGTTTCATGGGGAAACAGAAAATGGACATCGATTTGAAGACAATGTCCCTCAAAAACTTCCAGCTTGAGATCTGTTTTCAAAAAGGTGCATTTTCAAATGCTCCGACCAAGGTTTCCGAGACGACCATTGCCAGTAGAGACTGACACTGATGGTGAAGGGATCATATGGCCATTGATTCGCTTGCACTTCAGCCCACAGACAGTCTTTCTCATATAATGGAGGACAGGGGTTGTTTGTGAGATTGTTGTAGGAAACCAAAACAAAATGAATCCATGTAAACTCCACACAAATCAACCAAAGAAATTTAATCACCAAAAGACAACACTGCAGCCATCAGGGCGAAGTTCTCCAACTGTTCCTAGTTTCTGATATGGTTGAAAACATTCTGACGTTTTATGATTGGCACAACCTGCATTCCTCCCACAAATGCACTTCCCTACATATGTGGCGTCTCTTAAAAGTAAAATAAACCGGCTGTGAATTATTGCCAGGAAACATCGGTGCAGCACAGAAACGATCTACCAAACGCACATTTCCATACTTTTTGCGCCATGTTTATGATTCACATAGGAGTGTTTTCTGTTCACTGCTCATTGCATGATTCAGCTGGATGGAAATACAACCCGAGCTTGTCGCTTTGCGTCTCATGCCTCCACGCCTCTTGTCTCCTTGTCTCCGCAGCGCCCCTAGTGGACACCAGCGAGAACCACAGTGGCTCTGCCATGCTAATGCTGCTATCAGTAGTGGTTGTGGGTTTAGCTGTATTTGTCATCTACAAATTCAAGAGGTAAAGTGCTCATGAAATGCCATGTCTATATAGTCGTCACGTAGCGGCGCGCTGACAGCTCGGTAAACAAAAGCTGCCGGCGAGGCTGCGGAGAAGGTTGATAGCTGCCTGTCAAACGTCTGCGCCGCGAGAGGGAGGACTGGCTCACACATCTGTGGGGGTCCTGCAGAAATTCTTTTTATCAGGTCATTCTTTACAGAGGAAATGTCAGTCAGTGTCGGGCTGCTATCAATATTAAGCCCTTTGAACGTCGGCAATTGACCTTTCTGAAATGTTAAATTATGTCTCCTCGCTGAAGTGCCGCACCGAGGCAAAACAACGTGAAGGGTCAGGAAGATTTACAGACAAGCAGAGACGGGATGAAACGTCACATTTACACACTTTGTTCTTCCAGCATTCGAGCGTAAAGCAATTGTCATGCAAATAATTTCCAACGGCACTATAATCCACTTCTTGCTGCAGAGATCCACAAGATGTACCCTGACTGTTTTTCTACTGTACACCGATCAGCCATTACATTATGGCCATCTGCCTCATAGTGTGTCGTTCCATCTTCTTCTGGAAGCAACAATACGGAGTGTATTCACTTCACCTTGGAGCGGCCGTCATGTCATGGCTGATCGGTGCAGGCTGCTCTCTGTGTCCCTTTGCCTCACTGTAAATCTTTCCTCAAGGAAGATCCCAGGCCTCAACGTCTATGCGCAGATGCAGAACGAAAAAGAACAAGAAATGATGAGTCCAGCTGATCCAACAGAGTCCACGCCCAGCTCTCAGCGGGACTTGGTGCATTCTTTGGAGATTCTGGACACAGAGTTTAACTCACGGCCCATCGGTAACTGTCCTGTCTTTAACTCGCCGTCTGCGCTTCTTCTGTTTCCATCGCACATTCCACCTTCATCATGTTCATGTTGTCTCATCTCGCTCATCCTGTTTTTCATTGTGTTTCTCAGTGAAGTGGTCCAGTCAGCAGGAGAACTAGGCTAGACTGAGTGTGACATACACTGCGGCTCCTTCTTGGTGGTACGCTCAACACTTGGTTTTTCACCGGAACGTTGCCATGGTTTTATTTTCGAAAATACATGGATGGAAAAGAAAAAGGGTTCTTTCTGAAGTCTCGCGCAGCGCTGCTAAAAATGGCAGATGTACTTTTACACCTGTTAGTCCAAAAATGTGGTGAGGTGGGGAGCAGAAATCCAGGTCTGTTATTTTACACTGGGAATAGTTACACATGGAATAAGTAACTCAGTTTCATATAATACTGCAAGCAGCAATAGATCGTTTGAAGAGTGGCACAGCTGCTATCTCGGTCTGACCTGCACCCTGTGTTGACCGTTAGCACTAGCATTAGCCAAAGCGGCTGCAGTTACTCTTTGACTAAACTCCTTTTTTGTAGGGAGTAGAGCTTGTTTAATACCAAACTAACTCAGGTAAATAATTGCCACTGAAAGTACCATTAGCATTAGCCAATGCTTTCGTCCTAATGGTAACTATTACATCAACTCCTATTTACTTTAGGTGGAGCCTCCTTAATCAGAACTAACTCAAACCCGGTTAACATTAACCTGTATTCACCATCTGGACAGTGAAACCAGCGTAGCTCTACAAGCAGGTGACTTTGTGAAGTTTTCCCTCCCTGAGCTGTCACACAGCGGTCAGGCTCGGTCCCGGGTCCATCACAGCTGTCACTCTGTGTGGGATGTAATCAGATCCCTCTGCTGGGACAAGTCAAAACTTCAGAGTGCTCTAGTACCTGCAGTTCTCTGAAAGGTGAACGGGGACAGCTTCACGGTACACCAAAACACACTTTCAATCAACTGAGGTGAAATCTGTAATCAGATTACCTGCCGCCAAAAGTGAGCTTGTGCATGAACTTGGACCGATTGATGGATCAAAAGCTTGCAGAACAAAACAGTTTTCTTTCTGTCTGAGACCTGTAACATTACATTATTTTTGACATTTTCATATTCATTCATTATTTAATGCCATTTTTAACATTTTATTTGGGTGATTTTTGAACCACCAGCAAAGTATTTCCTATTCATATGTAATGTTTATGTTATAGCCTCATATCAAAATCTCATTAATTTGCTTACAGTTGTTGTATGTATTACATATTTTATGCTAGCATGACTGTTAACAGTTTGCGGTGATTGGTCACAGAAATATCACTCAGTTTATGTTTTGTCTCATCTAATACAGCTCGAGTCCAGGTTGTACTTTCGTTGTGGGGTTTGCATGATTCCCCTGTGTGGGTTTTGAATATGTGAATTAGCCTTATATTTTTTTTCCATTTGTGTTTGATGAAAATTGAGTTCTGACTCCAGAACAGACGTCTGATTTTGTGTTCTCTGTCCTCTCTCCTCCCGCAGGATGTATGAAACCTCATGTACATGTGAAATTCTCCACAGAACTCCCCACGTACATCGTGTGAACTCCGGACCGACTCATCCTGGATATTTTTTTACCATTTGGGACACGATGGTTTCGAGCTTTATTACCTGTGCATGTTGGACCCTGCTGACACAAACTACTGTGCTCCGTTCGAACCAGAACAAACTGTGTACAGGTCGTTTTGTTTCCCTTTCGCTTTTTTTCTTTCGTCATACGTCCAAGAAACATTTTTAAAAGTCCATTTATTTATCCGCTGTGCGAGGGGGGAAAAACACGGCGGAGAAGGAGCGCCAGCATGAACTGGAGAGAAAACATGAAATAAGCAGTTTGCTTACATATCTGAGCTCGGTTTGCTGTGCTATGAAGCTAACAGCACTAGTGTATTATTTATTCATATGAATATACTTTTATGATATTACAGTGAATTACACATTTACTTTGTAAATCATGAATGTCTATGTTAGAAAATTTGTGTATTTTAATAACATACTAAAAAGAATGATAAAATATGAATAGGGAACTTCAGAAAGCTGATTTATGGCACAATACACATTTTCTACTCGAGTATTTCCTTTTTTTGGATTTTGATTTGTTAACAACAGTCTGATGGGGTTTTTGTTTTTTTTGTTTTGTTTTTTTCAGGATTAATTTCAACTTTTGCTGTTAATCTAATGCTTCTGGTACTATTTATGAAACATACCAGTTTGTAAGATGTTTTGTGCTTCGGATTAACTCTCAAAAAGGCTGCAAGCGATCCCCAAATATCACCACATCTTTTGGGACTTGGAGGAAGGTAAGAGAGGAGGGGGAGGGGGGCAGGGAGGGGGTATCCCTCCGTCAGGAGGCGTCCCGGGCCCGGAGGTGCAGCTCCAGCTCCAGGAGGCTCAGATTTAGGAGGGAGTCCAGAGAGCGTGACAGACAGGGAGAGAGAGATGGAGGCGTGCGTTTCGGGGACACATTAAGAGCGTCCTGTTGAAAGCAGAGAGACGACTGCTTGAATACTTAATGCGGCCCGTCAGACTGGAGACCGCCCGAGGTCGGTGACACATTTAGGCTAATGTCTCGGCCCCGCTCCGGAGCCGCGGCTCCCGCCGTCATCCCGGCTCATTACGGAGCGCCGCCGCAGCCGGGGAAGTAGAGCGCGGGAGCTAGCAGGCGGCACGGATGGTTAGCTCGTTGGGAAGAGCGGAGAGACGCGTGGTGCTCGGCGAGTGTGAAATCTGACACATGGAAATGTCTGATTGATGCCTTTCAAATCTTCTGAGGGAACTTTTTCTAGATTTACTGCAGCTTGAGAATGGAGGACGTGCAAGTCCAGAGCGACATGTGTTGCTGCAGAGGAAACTGGCCCGACGTAGAAACTCGACCATGCAGCGCATCGTTCTCTCTGTGTGTTGTTTCATTACAAAAAACAAACCACAAACGTCTTTACAAACATCTGGATGAATGGAAAGCTGGACGAAGACCCATTTAGGAGCTCATTTCAACAATAAATCATCAAAAGATAAGGTTGTGTTGTCTAGAACAGTGCTACCCCCCCCTTTTTTTTTTTATCTAGAAGTTTTCCTAGAGTCCTAGATGATCTCCAGCGCTCCAGGTTGGACCACACGGCTCGAGTTCTTTCAGTGTAAGAGACTTACTTGTCTGCACTGTCCATATTGTAACATTTCTCATTCCTGTGGTTGTCCAACAAAGTCCGTCGCTCCCCCCTGGTGATTTGCCAGAAGAATAAAAGACATTTAGAATTACTTTTTGAACTGATTTGCTTTATAAGGTTTATGTTTGAAATTTAAAGTTTCAAAGAGAAATGGAGTCAATGTTTTAGACTTGTGAAGTTTGGCAGCTGTTTGCTGAGCATCGATGGCCCTGAATGCAGGTGGTCTTTTGGTGTCTGATTAAACTTGAAGGTGTCATAATACATTCCCATTGTGTTGCTCAAATGAAAGTTGGTAAAATCCCTCTTTCTTCAGGTTGTAATTGTGAGTTTAAGCTCAGGATCAGTGGTCAGCGTGGCTAAATGCAGTTTGAAATGCCAGCTAGACAGTGTTTGGATGTAAGATAGGTAAATATGAGTATGACATTACAGTGCTGTTGTGAAATCAGTCTGAAGATATTCATTTTGAGTCAGAGAGTTGATAAAAGAGTAGTTTTCCAGAAAGCGGCCGTCTTGCTTTTTAAGATGCGGTGTTGTGATCAACTGTTCCTTCAAGCTTATTGAAGGCCTGCAGCATCAGACATCAGCAGGAACTTCACGAGTTACTTTCTACATTTATTGTTAGAGACTAGTTACTGTGAAACCAACAAGGGAATTCAGCAGATTACACGTGAAAAGCTTCAGCGAAGAGCTGTATTAAACATGTACTTGTCCTGTCGGAATAACGGGAAATTTCTCATATTTAATCGTTGATATGTCGCTTTTGAAGAGGATTTATTCGGCAGTTTGAACTGGCATGCAACATCCATGAAATTCCATATCTTGAAAGAGAGCTTCTCTCTGTCTGCTTCTGGTTTCTGTCGCTGGAGGAAAATATAGATACACATTAGCTTGTGGTCACGGACCCACAGTCAGAGACAGCAGAAAGCTTATCCTTCCTAAAACCCCCGGGAGACGTAATTTACCCCGACCGCTCCTACATCTGAAGGTTTATCATAATAAATGTGGATCTGGGCTTCAGAAGAAGGAGGACGGGTCAAAGGAACAGGAAGTCACACGAACACGAGAGCGCTGAGCCTCCTGGGAAGCAGCATGTGGTCGTGCATGAGCTCTGAGCTCCACGGTTCCTCCTCCTCCTCCTCCTCCTCCTCCCTGCAGAATTAGCAAGATTATTATTTTTGTAGAGAAATATTAATAATACCAACAAAAAAAAGAGTTTTATTACTGTACAGCTTTTGTATAAGAACAGACGGTAAGGTGTTACAGTGTTTTTGTTCGACCTCAACTGTGCTGTGTGTAATTGTTTTATGCATTTACAATCATATTTATTAAATGGAAAGAAGTCTGTAAACTGTAGTCCCCTTTTTCTTACTCTGTTTGTACAGAATGTATTTGAGAAAGTAATATCCAAGCTATAAAGGAAACAAACCAAGCGTGTGTTGGTATTTTCTTCGATACATATGTCAGGAAATCTGTCGGTCGTGGACATATTGTGCTTCAGCTCTGTGTCGTGAAGTTTTGATTTGGCCTTTGTGATCTCGCTTTGGACGAATCGGATGCCGTTTTCCATGAATGCTATGTCCCATCGAGTGATCCATCAGTGAACGTGTTGATGCCAGCATCCAAATTCTGACGAGCACCAAGCAAGCAGGCTCTGCTCCTCCAACAAGCAAACTCCAGTCAAAAACATGATCCTTCATTGAAGTTTACCTATGTTCTGGTCAGCTGTGGCTCAGTTCGTAGAGCAGGTCTTCATCCAGTCCAGAAGCTGTGGTCCAGTCTCCAGTCTGTCCCATTTATCCAGTGTTGTTGGGTAGAAGATGGACCGCCTCCCCTCCTGCTTGTGGAAATGAAATATCTCCAATGGTGTTTTATATGTCTGTTTTCAGCAACCAAAACTTGTGAAGAAAACTACTTCATGGTCATCAAATTTAAATGGTGGTGCTGTAACACTCATAAAATGCACCACTAAAAACAGAGAAGACATGAAGAAAATCATTTTATTTAACCTATATCATGATTTTCCACTGATTCAACAATTCCCAAAGAGCTTTTCAAACGTAGGTACATCAACACACACCAATGGCAGCAGCTGCCATGGAAGGAGCTGAATTCTTCTACGGAGAGCAGCTTCAGGTTCAGTGACTTGATCGAGGACACGTCCGCACATGGAGAGATGGAGGACCGAACCTGCAACATTCCAACTGAGAGAAAACCCTTTTCACCAACAGAGCTGCGGCCCCGCATGAAACTGGAGGGACAGATGGAGCTAGGAGTCAGCGTTTTACAGTTTTTGATGGAAAAACTGAGTGAGCATTTTCAGTTTCACCCACTCTGGAAGCCTCTTTCAAAAAAAAATCCTCATGTTCTGAAAATGCCATATTTGTGTGGAGGGAACTTCAACTGCTGAAGAGGTTAAAATGTGTTATATAGGTGAAATTCATTCATCCTTGTTGAGGAAGTTAAGTAAGTAATGAAGGCATCTCTTTGTGGAATCTGTCTGCTGATGGTGTGTTTGCAATTTGCAAGTCTTCATTTCTTTGCAGTCCAGCTTTGAAAAATGTATTGGCACATCACATTTACATTAGACAGAAGGAAAACCAAATTTCAACATTCTCTCATCTTTAAAGAACAACATTAAAGAGTGAAGTGGAGGCAATCGGTGTTCACTGGATGGTGACGAAGAAGAGGGTTTCACAAAGCCCTCCGTTCCGTAGCAGCGTGCCCTGAGCTGAGACCGGCGGTTCACCAGCAGTCTAAACCTTCAGCAGCAGCACTAAGACACTCAGTGTGAGCCGAGTATGTCTCAACTAAAACCTTCAACCAAAAGGAAAGTTCAAAGACCGATAATGAAGGCCGAAACTTCTTGGAAGATCTTTTAGGAGATTTTTTTTTTTTCAACTGGAAACCTCTATCAGTGCTACTAATCGACCTCACAACAGTGCAAAACTGAGAATATATCAAGAATTTCTCTTTGAGATAAATAAAGTATTTCTATTTCTATTCTATTCTTTGATTCACATTAGAGTTTCTCATTTTGTCTTTGTTTTTTGTTGAATTTTGTCATTTTACATGAACCAAGACAGATGTTTTAAGTGCTTTTGGGTGTTTGTGTTTCACTTGCTGCCCTCTGGAGCCTTTTCTTTGAGTAATTACAGCAACCACTCAGGAATAAAAAGTAAATATGTTTTATGTGATTAGATTTGGAGCAGCCACAGCACATGCAAAGTAGCAACAAAAGAAGAGCTGGGTAAGATTTAAATAGTATTTTTGCGGGCTGGAGCTTCCAGTCTGTCAAGAGGTTGGAGTATTGTGGGGGGTTTTTTATTATTATTTTTTCTGTTTCGACCAGATGTCTGAGTGCCTACGTGCATCATCTTGTGGTAAAATGTGGTATTATATATGACAGGACATGCTGGGAATAATCGATTTCACATCTCATCTCCTGAACAATCTACAACAGATCATGGTCTTCATTATACAGTTTGACTAATTTAGGTTCTCTTGTCAGTAGTTTATTCACAATATTGTACCTTTAAATGATTGAAAAATGTCATCCCATAGTGTGTCCATAAAGAATAAAATCCGAAAATAACAGATGGGATGATTGTGCAAGCTGCAAAAAACCCACCAATCTGTCATCTGTCTGTATCCTGAGACCTCTAGTGGCTGCAGTTTGTTCAGCATCAGGGGGAATAAAGGAGCTGAGTGATATTTAATAATATTCTCAGTGAGTTTAGAATTTTTACTTAAATAATTACACAATATTGGACCATAAATGGACTTCAGCAATGAAATATTAAACTTTTAATCCACTATTGCTCTTCCACAGGATATTGGTTCCAGAAAATATTTAACAAAACACTTTGTGGTCGCAGGAATGTCCTCGGTTCAAATCCCGCTTAGGTTATTTTGCTTGTGTAGCTTCTCCAGTTTTCCAATGCAGTATAAAATCATGTGTTTGAGGTTAGTTAGTGACTGTGTGAATAAGAGTTTTTGATTTTAGCTGACTGGTTAAAACTCCAGCACCCTGACCTGGTTAAAATATGAATGAATGGATGTTGGAAAAGTTAAGAAACGAGAAAATTAAACTAGGTGTGCAAAATGCTGTCTTCAGAATAAACAACCAACAGCAAAAACAGAAATACTTCAGGCTGCAATGAAGTTGCTTCATTGAGAAGATCAGCGTAACAAGCTTGAAGTGTAAAACATGCAGCTCCTTCAATTAGCTGTCTTTTCATCTTTTCCGACCTTTCTTCTTCTTTTCTTTTTTAAATAGATGACTTTCTTGTTAAAAACTTAGGAGTAATTTGCCTGTGAGAAGCCCGCCGGGGGCTTGTTCGCTGAGGGCGGTTTGGACCGGGAGGACACTCATAAACAGGGAGAAGCTGAGACGGACTCATTAAAGATCAAGATGTTCATTTCGGCGTGGATATAAGCTTAACAAGTTTCAGCGCTGACTATAATGATGCTGGAGTGAGTGATAGTGCGTATCCACCGGATGGGAATAATTACAGCTCGCTGCTTTTACTTTTTATTTATGCAGATCCTGAAATAGGAGCGGTAAGAGCAGCAGCGGCGGTGATAATGATGAGAGCCACAGCAGACTCGAAAAAAAAAAAGAACATAATTTACAGCAAATATACTGTATATACAGTACAGGTCAGAAGGGCTGGCTCATTTATAGAATTACAAATACCTTCAAAAAAATGCAAATGCTCCATGATTAGAATAATTAATAAAAGACGGAACATGCAGCATGCTTGTAAGTTGTTAGGATGCAATGCCCTTGTAAATATTCTTCAGCACACACACTCTCATTTGAAGTCATTTTGTGGCATTAATATGACGGTAAGTTTTATTCTTCCTTTAAACCTATACCTATATCTCTATCTATATCCATTTACATAAACATATGTAGCGATAGAGAGATATATAACTAGCTTGATTTTGAAGCAAGTTTTTATTAGCTTCACATTAGCCTAACAAGAGTTTAAGTCCTCAAAGCTGTCAATATGGATGTAAAGTTGGCGTTTAAGATTGAAAACAATATTATTGTTTATGACCTTTAAATAGTGTGGAGCTTCATCAAAGTATTTAATGTTTGATATATTTTTTTTTACACTTTCATGCTTTCTCTATTTATATACATATTAATATTTAATTCTACTCCTTCATTCCCTATCCTGTCTGATGATATTTGATTAACTTTGGTTTTCTATTTATTCTGTGTGGAGCAATACTTTTAAAGATTTTCCCACTGGGATTAGCAAGGTATTGTGATTCTTTTCTATTCTCATCATCCACTTAATTGCTGAGAGAAAAAGTTTGAAATGACTGTTAGTAGTGACTCTTCTGCTGTTTCCAATGATCTTTGGGTATGGATTCAGCTTTGATTTTTTTTTTTTTTTTTTTAATAAGACCATATTTGTTAACTTACGGAGCTCTTTCTGTTCTTTTTTTCTGAAAAAGTCAAATAAAAATAAAAGTCAGACTTCAGTTATTTAATCCACCTTCGCTTGTTGGTAACAAGGATGACAGTCAAAGTTTTTATAGCTAAACTCAGAGATACATATTGTTGCAGTTTGTCATATTAATATAATGTACAATACTTTGCATAGTAAGTGAAGCATTGCCGTTTTTTTTTTTTTTTGCTTTTAGACATATTCACTCTCAATCTTTCAAAGACTTGATTCATCGTTATATGCAACAATTGTTTGAGAATTAGTTTCTACACTCAAGTCGACACAACTTCACGACGCACCCCGGAATCTGCTGCAGCGCATCACATTTTGAATCAACCAACAACTGAACTCTGACAGTGGAAAATATGTTCGAGAATTAAGGTACGTTTCGATCATTCTTACATGTTTTCAAAGATAAATATGAATCAGTCATTGCAGATCACATCCGGCCTTGCTTACTGCCTCCATTCAGGTGGTACAGGAGTTGAGTATCAGTGAGTAGACAGAAACAAGATATGTAACAATGTGAAGCAATATTAGAACTTTGTCATTTAATTTTGACAGATCTTTAATCCTGCAATGTTTAACAGGAGAAGATATACTTTTCCCCCCTCTCATTAAACGTCTGGAGTTAGAAAATACTTTTAACCTGTGCAAAACCAAGAAAATTAAGCCTAATTAATGTCTAAGTATTTTCTCTTTAACTCTTTTCCTCTCCTCATCAGGTGATGGTGGTTGATTTTTTTTTTTTTTTTTACTGCTAGCAGCTATTAAGCTCCTTTTAAATTGACTTTTTTTTTAATTCTTATGTCTTACTATCATATGACATATTGCATAATACTAACTGATATTCAACATACTTGTAAAACCAGCATCAGCGTGCAACTGAGTTCTGGACTTCCTGACAAACTGCGTGCAGACTATCAGGCTGGGGACGCACCTATTTTGTGCTCTACACATGACTGATCTCCCTCTGATCCAGTAGTGTGTAGGCAAGGTAGGCACTGCTTACCCAAGGTTGAAAGGAATAAATGAATCATATATATTTATATCTATCTATCTATCTATCTATCTATATATATATCTATATATATCTATATATACTATATATATATACATGTATAAGTGTGTGTGTGTGTGTGTGTGTGTATATATATATATATATATATATATATATATATATATATATATATGTGTGTGTGTATATATAATTTTTATACTTTTTTATAATTTTTTTTTTTTACTGTATATAGTACCTTTTAGTTTGAAAGACAATGGTATGACAATGACCAAATAGCAATTTGGACGTGGAGCTGTCTGCGGTGCTGAAACGTGGCTCTGTGTGTGGGGGTTGTAGGCCCTGGAGGGAGAGCCGCGTTTCAGCACCACAGACAGCTCCGCGTCTGAATAGTCATTTTTTCACTCATTTTGCATCTTGAACATAAACAAAGAATGCCTGTGTTATCATGAGATATAAAATTCATTGGGATAGTCTTGGGACCGCTACTAAATTATTGTTTAAGCTTTTTTAATGGTGTCTTACTATCTTGATTTTGTCAGATTAAGCAGGCACTTATCTGCCTACACATGTAAATTGTCATTGGTGTGTCCATCACAATTTGCGACTGCCTGCCTACCTGACCCTGGAGCTCCACTTTGATTCACACAAAGAAAAATTAACAACACAACCTGTGGTTGAACCATTTGTCCTTTGCCACAAAATCAACAGGAACTTAATGAAAACCCATCAAGAGTCTGAATCTGATTTATGTCAGTTAAACTAGTGTGACGGTGGTGAGCATCTCTAACTGGGATCCACATGTCATTTCACCCCAAGTCTTCCCTCCATCATCCAGCTCGTTCCGTTAGTAAAACATTTAAATGCATGTGCTTTCATGCGTGGACCAATTACTTCCATGATACATCACTCAGTGGCGTGCGGAGCAACAGAGGTTTTCATTTACAGGAGTTATTGAGATCATTACTTCCACTTCAGAAAATAACTGTGAGTAATATTTATTGGCTCAACATTTAGGCATTTCATTATTAACTCAAAACATGTAATGGAATAAGTTTATTTTCTTGGAATGTGTCAGTTAAGATGCAAAATAAATAAATAAATAAATGTACACATGGTATTTTCCAAAAATTGAGGCAAAATTCTGTCCATTCTACACTTATGTACTCCTTCGTATGTTCCTGGGCCCAGTGTATCTGTAATATTGAGAAGAAAAAGACACATTTCAAACTACATTTAGATTAATTATGTACTGTTTCTGAATATTTGTTAAATGAGAGGAAGAGTAATTTGAGGCTGAGGAATGTTTAAAAGAGGCCAGCAACTGTTGACTTGGAATCAAGGTTCTCCAGACGTCAAACAGTAGCAGAACACGGATGGATGCATCTGATCCATCGAGACTCCACCTCAAAACTCACAGCACTTAAAGGATCTGCTGCAGACGTCTTGGAACAGAAACTACAGAAACGCCTTCAGAGGTTTGGAGTCCACAGAAAGGAGGAACTATCTGAACAGCCTACTTGATGTAAGAAAGCGCAGATTCAGATCAGAGACAATGAAAATTCATTTTCTCGAACCACTTAGTACTTTCTGTAACATTTTTTTTGATGACCAGTGCCAGACCGGGGTGAACAAGTTCATCCCTTTTGTTCCATAATGTCTCTAATCGTCGCTATACAGTTGCACTTTGCTGCAAGAAACCCACACTGAATGCTAAGTGATATATCTCTTTTTTCTCCACAAATCAGATAATAGTACATGAACTGCTGAGACGTATCAGATGCGACTCCTCATCTGCTTTAATGCTGACATTTCTTTTCAGACGTTCAAATCAAAATCCTGATGCGTGGCTTTTAAAGGCTGATCGCTAGCCGCCTTCTGCTCCTAATGAACACGGAGTCTGTTTAATTTCCCGATACATTTCTCAGGCCTCCTCTCATAATGTCAGATTCAAAGGCCCGTGACGTCATGTTCAATTAAAAGCTGGACTTAATGACAAGGACTCGAGCACCGCGCAGAGTAGATCTAATTGCTCGAAGAGGGAAAACTCGGCAAGGCAAGGGCAGGCGGAGGACAGGCTTCTGCTTTCTCCCGGGGTTGTATGTGAGAGTATGTCATTGTGTGCTGTTGTGATGCGTGTGCATGCGTGTGTACACACCAGCTGTGCTATGATGTTTGTTCAGCTGGAGCTGGTACCAGTCTGTCTATGGGTGGATTCATTGTAAGGATGTATTTTTCCATTTGGCTTTAAGACACAAGCCTAATATTAAGTCATGCTAACAAGGTAGAAGGAGAATACCGGATGTTTCCAGGCATGTTAGCATGTTTGAAAGCATTCGTCTTCACAGAGATCCCCTTCAGGTCAGGGTCAGTGTTCATCCGAGACACGTTTCAGTAACAGTTCAAATCTGTCTGAAGCCAGCTTGAGGGATTTGACTGTAAACACATTAATCTTACATAAAAAGAATGGTTGCTGGGATCATGTGAAAAAGACTGAGTAATAACTGCGACCATCGATCTTCCAAACTGTCTTCAGGCAGTACGGGGTCACAGGAGGGCTTCGGTCCATCCCAGCTGACATTGCAGAGGATATCAAGGACGGGTCGCCAGTCCGTCAGGCAGGACTAACGTAGAGAGACAGACCAGACCGCCGCCGCACGTTCACCGGCAGAGGCACCAATTAACCCAACACACGTGGTCTTCAGGAGGTCAGGTCAACATGCGGCCTCATCACTTTTACCCTTCTGCACCAACAGACCTGCTGCCTTATAGCAGATAAACGGATAAAGGCAGAATCGATCAGCTCATACAGGTGACTTCACCAATGTGTCCAGCTCCTTTTGTTTGTCTCAGTTTTCCTTGAAGAGAGTCCTTGGACACCCTTAGTCTACGGTCTATCGAAGCATTAATCTAAACAAAGGTGACCTGAGGAAAAGCTTGAAACATGAACGATGGCGAGGATACGGATATTCGTACGTACAAGTCGTGATTTGAAAGATTTGCCACTTTTGTGGATGATGTGGAAGCAGTGCGTCAGTGAAGATCCAAATTGTCTTCAGTTCATTTCTGTTGACCTGCAGGAGTAGACATCCAGAAGACTGGACATGCTGGGGCTAGCTGGTTAACGTGCTAACTTTAACACTCAATAATGTTCAAGGAGGAAGAAAGCTGTGGGTGGTTTTAAATGTGCCAGCTGGAATTTCTCTCTTTAATTCCACTGACTCATTGTGAATGTATCTGAACTACTGGGAGCAGTCGCAGCGGGTGGAGAGGAGCTATGCTGACATATGTGGGAAGTATTATTTATTTACTAGTTTTATGTGCTGCCTGTTCCTTATTATGTACATATTTTCCACTGACACTTGGTGTGTGTCCCTCTGGGTCCCACTCACACTCATTATGCGTTTGTTTCTCACACACTGATAATACATTGAAGCCCACACTGTACTGTTGAAAGACAAGAAAACCTTGGATTCAGATTTTATAGGCGACTTCAGTCCTTAAAGAATATATAAAAAATACTCTGGTGCAGAAACGATTAAAGTGTATATCAGTTTATAACAAATTATTATTTTATAAATGGATAAAATCACTTTGATTTCAGTAGCTTTCTCTGATCATATTTTGCTCAAATCCCTAAATGTTTAAAGAATACTCTCATGTGTAATATCTTCACCTTGAAATACTATAACATTTTTTATTGCATAACCAATAAAATTGTCAGACCATGAAACATAACGTTTTAACATTTAAACTTGCCCATTTTTATATTTTTACAAAGTAATTTAGCTTTTATTTGTGGTAAATCTTCAGGAATATGTTCTGTCTGGATTCACTTTTCTATGTAGCTGCCAGTTATCCTATGTTCAGGTCAACATTTTAGGCTCTTTTCCCCACAATTCTTTCTTTAAATAATAATGAATTTGGAGAGTGAAACGAAGAACAATTCCATTTAAATGTATATCGTCAGTCATGTAAGATGCAAGCTGTACGTACTCTCAGTACATTACTACATTTTGTACTGTATAGTTTACTGTACAAACTATATATTTTGCATCTGTATATCTGATCTTGCAAAGTTATGCTAATGTCTCCCGGATGAGACAAGCAGACTCAGCGTGATGCCATAAAGGCGATATTCAACCCGTCACTCAGCGTGCCCTCTGCCACTCACTGGCTGCCAGCTGTGAGCTGTCTCTGCAGTGATTGATGGCTGGGAAAAGAGGCGGGAACTCAAAACAAAAGCTGACTCAACTTGAAGGACGCCAACCGCGTGCTTCATTATTTGGGATATCAGTTTTAATTCATGAGGGTGATGAAATCCACTGATCGCCTGGACGGGGCACGTATGTACATGTTTCAGTGCTTTCATTACTCCCAGCATGCTGCAGCTGGCTGTGTTACATTAATCCCACCTGGTTTGGACAGACAGATGTTCACAGTGGTTTCAGCACGAAAACAGGTTTGACTTGTCAGTCAGTCTGATTGAGGGGAATGAACCCCCGGTCGAACAGCCTAGTTTTCTTGGAGTCAAACCTCAAGCGGCGTTTCAAGTGAGAATGCATTTTTTTGTGTTTTCGTTTCAGAAAACAGCAACATTTTGAAAATGATGACAGACACACTGAAAACTATGTCGTTTCCATGTTGGGCCACTAGTGGATGCTGTTGGTTGTTATTGTAATGACAAATTTTTCACTTTTTTTCCGCTTTTTACTTGAAAATGTTTGAGTGTGAACCAGGCCTAATTTCAGGAAAAACCCCAAATCTTGTGACAGTATTATTCTTTTAAATCCATGTTATACTTGACACAGATGGTGGCCAATAAAGCGGTGTGACCATGCGTTTCCATTATCCTGCTCCCTCTCTCCCTCCTGTCCTCGTCTTTTCAGATTTCGACGGTGTAAGTGAGCAGAAACCATCCAGCAGAGTTACAGAGAAAGGCCACTGCTAACAAGCCAGTGCTCCACTCTCAGCGTCCCCCGAGGAAAAGGATGAGATAGAGCTGCAGTCAGGGCGTCCATCGAGGGAACGCCGCTCTTCTCCAGAGTAATTCACATGCTCGAATATTAATTGCTATTGGAAACGCTTGATCTGATTATAGCGAGGGTGTCTTTGCTTCTAACCTTGTCAGACTTAAAAGACAAGCTCAACCGATAATGCATACAGTGCTCACACACACACACACACACACACACACACACACACACACACACACACACACACACACACACACACACACGCACACACAGATTGGTGAACAAAGAAATACACATTCAATCTGTAGAGTTTGTTTACACATTTCTACATGTGTTTCTTCACAGATCACTGACACAATAGATGGCGCGAATCAAAGATTTATGGAAAAAGCCTTTGCAGGCGTATTCGGGGGAAAACACACCAGCAGTCACTCAGATGCTTAAACACTCAACCGTACACATGTTTAATAAATTATTTGCATCCGCCGAGCCCGCATTTGAATTTTCATCAGATTAAAACATTGCAGCTATGCACACTCACAGGCTACGTATTTAGCATTCAGACAAGCGGAGAATTGATGGCTGCGTTTGATATGGAAATGCAGCCTGAGCTCACTGTATCCGCCCAGCATTTGCATTCTGCTGATCACTCGGCAATTCATTGCCGGGGATTTTTCTCGACACGTGTTTTCTTTGGCGAGAAGAGATCTATTGTTTTGACTGTATTTGTCCCCCCGGACGCAGCATAAAGACGAGCCGACAATAAAAAAGGGCCTCCGGGAGAATTTACAGGTGGGTGACAACGAGGACCATCTGATTACTTTAATCTGCAGACATAAACAGATCTGGGTTTGAGGGCAGAAAGTCGATGTCTATTCTCTCAGTTTGGATCTGTTAGGGTGTCAAACTGAGGCCCACATTTCAAGTAAAGGTCCATCATTTTAGGCTTTTTGTTTCAGATAAGTTTTGCATTTACATGACAACATTTTGGAAACAATACGGATTACACAGAAGCAGCAGAAACGCTGAAAACCACATAGTTAGCATGTCAGGACACAAGTTAGGGGTAGTGTTGGTTGTTGTTTTAATGAAACTACACACTGATGTGAGTCTTGCCACCCAGGAGTTTGACTTTGTTTTTCCATGTAGACGAAGTTGGACTGTTATCAATACGTCCCTTTTGGAGGCATTTTCAAAAAGTTGTGGTTTCAGAGGCTTTAAGCACTATTGTTGTGTATGTGGATGTCACAAAAACACAGGAAAAGTTGTCTATTTTCACTTGAAACCATTGTCATGTAAGCAGGGACTCAGTTCACCAACAGCTTACAGCCCAATTTTATCTCCGTTAGATAGGTGTACTAAAGTGATAATGCGAAAACTATAAATACTGAAAAAAATCAATTTTGTTTCTTTTCAGTACAACAAGCATAAACATATCTTGAAAAGATAAAGGCACTCTGCGAAACATTCTGAGTATTTCTTTTGGAAAAGAAAAACATGTAATGACAAATCTTTATAGCAACAGAGCATTTGCAGGCTTTGAGAATGTTTTCATAAACTCATCTTCTCATATGGATTTGAAAAGAATGTAATTTTCCAAGCAGTAAGTTTACACTGTTCAACACCTAAATGATTACATCGACCATCAGTAAACCCATTAAGTTTGTGTCATTTAACCCTAACCAAAGCCCTAATGCTAACCCTAAACCCTAACTGGATTGGTCCTGTCTAACTGGAAATAAGATGGGATCTATGAAAACACGTAACGTTGCTAATGATCTGATCAGAGTCCGTCTGAAGGGCCCCGCAGTTTTAGTTTTGTTTGCATTTTTTTTACATAACATCACCAGAAGACACTTCTCGTGTGCCACTTTAAGATAAACCAATGCAGGTGCGGGAGAGAACGTTTCTCTTAAGATATACTGAAAGTCTACAATAGATGGAATAGGCTTGGTGCATATAAACCAGCACCACACAGTCTGATCCCTCAATCACAAAGAGTTTTACCAGAATGATCTGTATGAATTCTGATCTGATCTTTCAGATGAGAGTTGCTACCATCTGCTGTTCAGAACTTGGTTTCAGTGTTTCCATCATAATCTCTCCTGAAACAATGTGTCTCCCACTAGAGAAATTAGGAATAACAGTTTATTTATCCTTGTTTTCTAATATAATGCATTCAGTGTAGTAAATCTTTACACTTTGCAGGATCGTCTGTCCTATTGATCTGTCTTGGAGGAGATCGAGCAGAGGCTTAACTTTAGAGTTTTGTGGACTTTTTATTTGAGATTGAGAACTAGTAAATCAATATTCTTACAGTTAACTGTGAGATGTTGCCAAAATCTTCAGCGCTGGTTATTTCTTTTTCTTAGTAATGCCACGATCTTCTGCTTCTTCTGTTCTTGTACTGAAATCAAGAAGAGAGACTGAGTGACTCATCCTCTTGTTATAAAGTGATTTGACACTGTGGCTAGCCTGTACAAACAACCTTCTGATCATTATGTTAAAGTGTCTCCTACATCTTTCATGCTAAAATATTACACATTGTACCTTTAAAGTGTATTACTCCATCATATTACTGATCCAGACTATTGGAGTTTCATTTTGGCCTGAAGTAAAATGAGTTTGACATCCCTGCTTGAGAATCTCTGAGGAAGAATATTAGCATACAGTAACCGGGCTTCCAGCAGCTTATCTTAATATTCTTCCTCAGTTAAATCTGGAGCTCACCAGACTTTGTCTGCAGATGATTGGACGGTGCAGAGCCGCAGCTGATGAACTCGGAATTCCTTGGAGGCCGGCACCATTAATTCCTGTCATTACGCTCCAACACTCACCGCACAGATCACAAAGTCCCTCATTCGAAACGCTTTATTCAGCCTTCGTTTGTTTTCCGAGTCAACGTGACCACTGAGGTAAACAATGCGCTGACAGCAACAGGCAGCATTTCATTACAATCTCCATCGGAGCTGCCGAGGAGCCTGTCTGGGAGACGGATATCGTCACTGGTTAATGTTGCCTGGACTATTAGGGATTTAACCTTTGAGGTTAATTTACAGGATCAATATTGCTTTGAAAGGTTCAACACAAAGCAAAGTCTGTCTTTGGCTGTTGCATTGTGTTGACCTGCTGTTTTGTTGCTGTTACTTCTTCTATGTGATATGACGACTCTTGAACTGAGGTTGGGAACATTGTCACTTCTATTTCCAAGCGTATTTTCTCTAATTAGTAAGTAGACACGCAATTCTTCACAAGTTGCACCACGCTGATGACACCCTGGTGTATCAGCATTGTGTGTTTATACAAAGAAACCATTACTGCAGTCCAACATGCACTGGGACGATCTGTGCGTGTGTGTGTGTGTGTGTGTGTGTGTGTGTGTGTGTGTGTGTGTGTGTGTGTGTGTGTGTGATTGGTGTGTGAAATGACACAGCAGCCTCGGCCGGACCGCCACATGCAGGATGTCTTCCTGCCAGCAGGGGGAGCTGTGGCTCTGCCATGTGCTGCTCTGTGCTGAGCTTCCTCCTCCAGACTCCCGGGCTCCCAGACTGTGATGAGTGCAGCCGTCCCGCCTCGCACACCCGCGGGCTGCTGATCTGGTTTGATCTGGCTGTTTTATGTTATTTAATAGGATTTTCATAGCGATGTGTCGCTCCCTGCAGTCTGTCACTTCCAGTGACTGAGAGCTTACGCGCTCTGGAAGCAGGCAGGAGTTCAGCTTGGCTGTCTACGCGGAGAGAAACCCGATGCCGCGACGATCCAGGGTGACGGACTCAAACGCCGGGGCTTTTTTCTCCCCCGGATGCATCAGGTAGCTTCCAGATGTTCGCAGCAGCACGTCCAGGATATGAGGAAGCCGAGCTCGAGCTCCGCTTTGCACGCTGGGTTACAGATCAGAAGAGAGCAGCAGGGTTAATTGCTGCGGCTCCAGACTCGACATGTGAGCCGAGGAGCAATAAAAGTAACTGAAAGTGACTTTTGACCTGATGGAGATCAAACCTATATAAACATCAGTGAGGGATAGAGCTCTTAGACGCTGAGCGGCCACCTTTCCCTCCCTCCTGCCTCCTCATGTTGACTCCTCTTATTCTGCTTTTAACTTCTGACTTTGCATTAGGAGCACCGAGGTCACATGTATTGCTCGTCTTTTGAGGCTTCATTCACTGCTCATATCATCACAAATCCCCCCCCCCCCCCCCACACACACACACACACGTACACATGCATATATCTTATTTCTGCCTTCTTAAAGGAATATTTCATCTGACTCCTGTTTTAGCATCAAACGCTCACCTCCTGCCAGCTTGAAAGGCGTCTGTGAAAAGTTTGGAGCTTCCCAGTGGAAGGAAGCCGGAGCATCGAAATGTTCACAGAAACTTCTTGGAAAGGGGTGTGAAGCCAGGATTTGAACCTTCTATTTTTTCAGGTTCGAGTGATTAGAGAAGCGATGCGTGATGGTCAGAGCAGCCTGACCGAGACTGAAGCTTCACTGCAACGGGGACAGAAGTTCAAATACTGAAAATGAACCTGCCGGTTTATATCAAGGGCACAGAAAACCCTGCACACAGAACAAAGTTGTCGTGTCAGGAACCGGGACAGACGTTTAGTCTTCTTTTTAGACGGGCACAAATGTCAGTGTGCACACGTTTTTTCACTCACCGGGATACAAACACAGATTTTGATGACAGACATATATCAGTTCAACTAGTTCATTATTTCATTAGTTTATTTATCTTCTTTTCAGGAAAGTAGGATTCACAACATACCTTCTTCATCAGAAATGTCATGACGGGGTTCTTGAATATCTCCTTTAAATGACAGCAAAAAAAAAAAAATCTGATCTTGAAAAGTTTGCAATCAATATTTCTTTTTCTTGAATCTAATAAGAATTATAAATATACTAATTAAAAGTTTATCAGCAACAAACAAGTTAAAAAGAATTGAGGTATTTTATTTAAAAGATGGCAAAAAGTTCGGTAAGAAAACAAAAACGTGTGATAAAAGAAGATGGAAAGCTTTGAAAGAATAAATGTTGCACTTCTCTTGAAGCTTTCATTGCTGCACCTCAATATAATCAGCATTCAGTTCCAGGAGTCATCATTGTCTTCGGTCAGCTAGTCTTATCCCAACATTGAAAACTCCAGTGGACAATTTGGGAACAGGATATTCTTTATAGGGAAATAGTGATTTCTTGTGTTGTAACCACCCCCCACGGACCATGTTGGGTCGGTTGTGATCCATGGGTCACATACTTGACACCGAAAATTACACCTTATTATTGATGATTGCTTTGCCGGACCACTTCACTGGTGTCATCCCATTGACGTAACCCTGGACTGTGCCTGGCTTCTGAACCAAGATGACTTTCACTATCCTGATCTACTGACCCATCATCACAGAAGCTGTTGAGTTGGTCACCCGTTAACATGAGACCAGCAGATGAAGTCCACAAAGCTGAAGATAACAGTAGAGACAAGACAGACTGAGGTAGTAACTGCGAGCTGGGCACGTTGACCTTTCAGCGGAAGTGACGTGGAGATACTAATACAATCCCAACTCAAGTGTTTTGCCCAAAACACTTTGTGAGGACAAATGTAAACAGTCTGTGTCAGGACTCACCACATGTGATCCGATCACCTGAACTGCAGGTGAAAACGGACCTGCTTCTCAATCCGCCTGCAGCACGCTGTTAAGCACCAGAGATCTGCTCACAGTGGAAAGTTTGCATCAAACATGGCTGTCAGAAAAAGATGGACTCCGACAGGCTTCACCGTGCCGCAAGCTTGTTGACCTCAATTTCATGGCCGTCCTGTTTGAGTCCAGATTGGAGCTACATGGTGGTGATGTAGAGACAAAGCCGGGGGAGGAACTCGAAGCAGACTCCTCTCAGAGTACACACCAGCTCTGAAGTCTGGGGCTGTTCTCACGCTGCTGCAGGTGAGCTTGTACTTCTTGATGAAATCGTAAACTCCAAAGTACCTGCCGTCTGATATGAGAGATTATTTTCAGAAAATCAAAGTCTTGTAGCGGAGGAGAGCGGCCCTCCCACAGCGCTGACCTCAATCCCTCTGAGTGCCTATAGGATGCGCTGAAGATAAAACTGCTGTTTGTTTGTTGGCGCTCTGCTGTAGGTGAACTGAAGGGTTTGATGGATGTAACAGAAAACTTTCACCGAGTATTAGATTCTGATACGACTGGTTAGACCGAAAGACTTGGCCTACTCTCAACATTGAATCTTAATGGTCCTAACCCTCATTTGAGTGTAATTTTTATATACTCAGGCTTTTATAAGCATAGAGTCTACCTATGTTAGCATTTAGCTATAATGGGGAAAGATTAATTTATCCTGTTTCTCCTCCTGGGTATGATTTTAATGCCGTTGTGTTGATGTTTTTTCCTCTTCGTGACGCATTCTTTGGCTGATGCGACGTTCTGTGAAACTGCTCCCCTCTGTCAGAGCTGTGTCCGTGTGGAACCCCACATAAACTAACCTGGTGCCACTGCTGTGTGCACAAAGGCACCCGATGACCCAACACAAAAGAGAATCCCTTCTGCTTCGTGACATTATTAAAACTGACTTCCCAGCCAACGGGGGACATGACTCCACATTTTCTGTTATTTTGGCTGTATTTGTCTTTCCCCTCTGCTTTCTCCTTCCCCCAGTGGAATGCTCAGGCTTTAGAGTGTTACATCTACACAAAAAAAAAGCATGTTTTTCTGGTGATTCTGATCAACATCCTTGGATATTTTAGCTATAAGCTCTTAACTGTTAAAACAATGAGAGAAATTGCAAAATTTCCATGGGTTAAAACATCTAAAAGCTGCTGCCGTCAACCCTGTTTGGGAATCTAGCCACAGTTCTCCCTCCACGAGCAGCCAGTCGCACTGCCTGTCTGCACATCTACGCAAGCAGCCTCATAAACACGATAACCGCATTAGAGACACAGAGAGCTGACACAGATGCATTACTCGACTCAGGGAGCACAGTTTAGTGCCTGTGTACAGTTTACACTGCTCTGTGATAAACTGCCGCTGCACACGACGACAGGCACGGGAACACCGGCAGAATATCTGATGGTTGCAGTTTTCATGGAGTTTCCAGATGACCCGAGCACAGGGTCCGACAGACAACATCGACTTTGTGACTCATTATTGCTGCCTCGTTTGACTTTTCTTTTTTTTTTCTTCTTCTTCCTGTCCTGAGTGCTAAATTTACTCCTGCAAGGTGACACGCGGGAGATTATGAGGCGCCTCACCGATGTGGAACAAAATGCGGGCGATTTAGCTCGTAGGTCAGACACTAATTGTTTGGAGCGACATAAGTGGAAGTGGATGACAAAGAGAGTCCGAAGGTTCGACAACAGATCTGTTGTTGCTGCAGTTTTGAGTTTGGGAATCATGGAGTCTAATTTTAGATTCAGCCAGAGTTCAGGTAGGTGGAGATGTCAATCAGACTCCAGTGCCGGTCAAGACTGATGCAGGTTTGGATTTCATACCTCCTCTATTGTTTAGAGCTGTATGCCTCATCTAGTTCTGTGCATTTGAGCTTTGCTGTCTGGCATCGACAGTTTCGGAGGACATCAAGAAGTCCTAGATGTTTTCAGTTGGGAATGGACTGGTTTCTCCAGCACATCCCACAAATGTGTGGTTGGATATTGATTTGGTGAAGTTGTAGGCCAAATCAGGTGTGTTTCTCAAATCATTCCACAAGTGCTGTAGATCTGTGTTGACTCAATAACATAATAAAACTAATGCCAATTATAGCAGCAATACTTAAGGAGGTGCTACCTGTCTCAGTAACATCCACAAAGATGAGAACTCGAAGTTTTTCAGACGGACATTGTCTCGTTACATATCTCCATCATCTCCTTTCCTTCAGTAATCCATCGTGGAGCCATGTGTTCCTCAGGTAAATCTCACATACATCCAACCGTCCGCTTGATACCACATAAAACCTGATCCAGCAGAACAGACAACTTTCTTAGTGCTCCACGTTCCAGTTCTGCTGCTCAGAGCCCATACTCCTGTCAGCAGATCACCTGTAAATCTCGCCACTGCAGACTGGTCACCAAGCAACGGCTGCTGGTTTGGAGATGCTCTGACCCGGTCGTCATCAAACGTCCTCACTTTTTCACATTCTCTTAAATCAACCCAGAAGACTAAATGTCATACTGATAGAATCCCATGTATTCGCTTCAGCTGTCAGTGGTCATAAAGTTATGGCTCATGAGTGAATGTGTTTTTCTTTCTTGCTCATTCATCCTTCACATCGACTCCTCTCAGGTTTGTCCTCCTGCAGAGATGTGAGCGCTCTGCTGCACTAGATGGCACTGTGCACACGGCTGTGAGACGCCTGCAAGAACTCAGTCTGAATCAAAGCACAGCCACATCCTTTATAATCACTTATTGACACAGTGTTTGTATTTAGACTTCAACCCATCAGACATTCACTGTTGCCGTGGGAACAAGCCTAAAATAGGCCGCACCAAATCCACGCGGCGTAATTTACTCCCCATCCAACGCGCGTCGCCGTAATGCATATAGCAGCCGAGTTGAGTCAGCAAAGGTCACCGAAGATGACACTACACCCTGAGAGTGAATTAGCTCGGGGTCCCTGCCAGGGCCAGGTGCTGAGCCCAGAGCCCCGCTTGGCTCACGGCCAAGTGATAAAAGTCAAGTCTTGGAAACTGATGTCCTGTAAAAGCCAAGTCTTACTTGAACACAGTGCTGGCCAGGTAATCCGGCAGGAGAATAAAATGTCAGGCTGGCTCAGCACACCTGTAAGGACGCCTTTAAAGGTTCAGTTCACCCAAATTACTCCAATAACCAAAGGCCAATTTCTCTCAATGGCCTCCTGTGGAATCTAGTTAGAGGGTGATGATGGGATGCTGCTTTGTGCCTGTGTTTCTATCCAAGAAGAGTAGCAAAGCTGAGACACAGAGAGAGAGAGAGATTCCTTCTTAGCGCACACCACTGCCACTGCAGACGTTCTGCAGCGGGACACTTCTGAGGCCCGTCACGTCCGGCGCCCGGCCCGCTTTGAGCTCTTTGCTGCAATCAGGCTTGAATTGGGCTTAAAGTGAATTGCACAGGAGTTTGTTTGGACCCGTTTGTCAGACGGACTCGTTCGGGGTCGGATGTCAGCACTTGTACTTCTACAAACAAACTGTTTTGATGGAACAATGGATTTTCTTTCCATCCCACCAACTATGACAAGCGAAAACACCCTCGAATCATATTTTTTAATTCTCTCAAGTGTTTCCAGTCCATCAAGCTGAAGGAAGTTCCTTCGGCCCCCATCAATGTCGAGCTGGTACTGAATGAATTTCAAATGTAAATGGGAGGAAAATCTTTCAGTAACAGGCACACTGGGGAAAGCCGTCTCCACCCGCACACATCTGGGTAATCTTGATATATACGGTGGACTGTTTGGCCATGAAGTTGGAGCTTCGGTGAAATATGCACAGCAGTCGTCAATTTACTGCTTTCTCCCCATTAGTTCAGAGACAGTCCTTGGAGTCCGAGCGTTTCTTTCTTTTTTTTTCTTTTTTTTTTTTTCTGCTCTGATTGACTTGAAGAGCACTGGCACAAAACGGGAAGCACAACTTCTCCTGTAGGCAAAAATCAAACCCTGCATAGCAGCGTGCGGCGGCTCAGTTTCCAGATCCATCTGCACAGACAGCCATCGTTCAGTATTGGACATCTGTGGACGGACCCAACCCTCCAGTACTGGTCTTCTTATTATCCACTCCTTTTTCTTTGATAATGCACACAAATTAAACATGTTCTTTTTGTTTTTCTATTCATCAGTTCTCAGATAAAGTGATAAACAAGAAAAAGAGAGTAATTTATTGTTTATTTTTATTATGCTAAATCTAAATTTTAATGCCATTTGGCAGCTTTGTCTCTGTTGTAGTTGTTCCCATCTTTAATATACATTTTGGTTTTCCTGCCATGTCTTTATAATTAAAAATGATTGTTTCTTCCATTTAAAAACCTGCCAGAGAATGAATTGGAATATATTGGGCTTTTTTGGACAATGGAGAGTAATGAGGACTCTAAGGTCTCAGAGGGCATGTGGAGAGTTTCAACATGAAGGCCAAACGCAATGGAGCAAAAGCAACAGCGTCCAAGCTTTTCCTAAAAATACATTTCACACAATGCAACACAAAACTATCTCTCCTTGTTTTACCTAATTAAAGGTCCCAATAGTTTGATACCAGATGCAATTACAACAAGTAATCTAATTAATTAGAGTCTTTGTAATCAATTAATTGCATCCCAGTGGTTGATGCAAGAAGCAACATTTTCTGTTCAAACAGATTTTGGAAGATAAATGGATCAATAATTAAACTTGCATATGTTCACAGAAACATTCTACGTTTGTTTATTCATTTCATTCTAAAATTAGTGAATGTGACTGAACAAAGTAAAGTGAAGCAGTGAAAATATGCAATCTAAGTGAAGCCCATTTATCATTTACCGATAACCTTCATGTCAGCTTGCAGCTACTTTTTTAGCAGTGAAGGCTTGAATTTAAGGTGACCGAACTGCCTCTTTTACCCCAGCATGTCCTCTTTATATGTCCTGAGGGCCTTTTCTAAATTCATGTAATTTTTTCAGTTTTTCTTTCATACAGGTGACTTTAAAGTCTATAGAAATATGTAAGTAGACATTTCATCATTTACTTCTCTTCAGGAATGAAGTCGTTCCACATTCAAAGTAATCTGAACTCACTGAATTTCTCACAGTGTCACCTGAGTTTTATCGATTCATTTCTTTTGTTTTTTAACAGAGGACATATAGTTTTGATTCAGGATGCAGTTGTATACCAATATGAGCATCTTTAATGCTACAGTACTTGAAGATATTAACAGTCCTGATTATGCTCGATTTGAAATTGCAACAGACATTTTCTTCTTCTTCATACCAGACTGTTTGTTTGCCGTTAAATGGCCAATCAGCTCCTCATGCAACATGGTGGCAGAGTCCAAACCTGATCAGATGTGTCTGCTGCTTCAGTATGATGAGAACCAAAAGGAACCTTGTCAGCTGTATTAATAAATGTGTATCGATGAATTTATTACATTAAGATAGAGAAATATCCAGATTTGAAAAAATGAAATTTAATTTGGTTTTATGGCAAATAGGGACTCAGACTGTAGAAGTTCAGTGGCATTGTGGTGAAAAGCTTAAAATGGAACCTCCATGAGAAGTGGTGCTTCAACTTTTTAATATTAGACATCCTTGAAAACGTTTTTTTTTTTTTCTTTTTTTTTTTTGACCCAATGGAACACATTAAAAAAACATAAAACTCATACAAAAATACGGTTTTGTAATCTCTGGAGGAATGATTAAACAAGATTTAGTCATTTATTAAATAACAAAGCTGTTGTGTTTTGAGCATTTTAAATCAGTTGCTGGATTCACAATTAAATGCTTTTATTTAACTTAAAAATTAATCATTTCACTTTGAAGTTCATTCATGTTTCAGCCACTGACATTTTCCAGCAATTTGAGCTCCTGAATGTCTGTTAAATATCCACAACATCTCTCTGTAGCATTGATGTCTCTGTTTCTGTAGTCCACGTGTCTGTTTGAGTCTTGATGGAAGGTTTCAGCAGCAGTGAAAGTCTTATTAGGATCTCACAGTTTTTTTTTCCCTGCAAACTCTCTCATATCTGATCCTTCATACTGTATCTACTGTGTCCAAAATCCAAGTTTATTGGGTTTATTCTATGGCTTATTTCTCATTTCTACCTATGAAACTCCTATGTACTGATTCATTGACTGGTCTTGTTCATCCCTAACATTGCAGAAGCAGGCAAAAAAAAAAAAAAAAAAAAAAATCGGAAAAACAAAAGCAAAATCAAGGAAAAAAAGACTAAAAGCAACAAAATTACCACAGTCCAAAAAACTTAGCTAAGTGTACCTCAAAATAGCTAATCTTAAGTATTAAATTCGTGATGCCTTCCATCAGCTCGGTGCACCCTGTGTATTCACATGAATGAGAGAAAAAAAAAAAAAAAAAAGACCATAAGTACAAAAGATTAATCACTTGACATGCTGAACGAGTCACATTTCCGTCATTAATGTTCTGGGCGGGAGACATTATGCCTCCACATCTCCCCCAGGATCCCGGATCCAGCCTCCCACCCGTCCATATCTTAACCTGGGTGTGCGCATATACATACAAATGTATTTACACGTGGCGGCTGGGTCCGTCATTGATATTCATGCTGCAAAAACGAGGACAAACAGCCTCATGGATGCACAAATGTATTTTCGCATGCAGACAAACGTCCCTCCTCCAGCCTCGTCGAGGCGGCACATATTTTCAGGAGAAGTAGTTAATAGCGCCCGACGTCTTTGAATCTGCTTTGCGTTTGGCTGCTGCTTCGACAGTGAGCGTAATAAAAAGACGCTCTGACAGCGACTAACAGGCCTAAGCGCATTCCCTGCTCCGTGCAACTTAAGAGTAATTATCTTCCTCTCTGGGAAATCAGTTGCACATCATGAAAGGCTTCCAGAGACCAACTTCCTGCCCCAGTCAAAGCGCAAAAATTCTCAGCTGCCCTACTTTCTCCTTCCTTCATAAAGCCTGTGACAGATGAGCTAACAGGACTATCTTCTTCTAAATGCATCAGACACATGTAAAGTTTATCAAGACGTGACAAATCCACCAGTCTTATGAGAAGAGAGGAGCTTTTTCTATGCATAAATATGGAGAAATACTCCTAATGAAAGTTATGATGCCGAGCAACACGTACATGTGGCACTTTCATTTTCCCTACATCACACTGTTTGTAATATCGTTGGGATCAACATACATTATTGAGCTCTACAACTTACAATACAAAGAAATAACACTGAAATAACACTGTCTTGACCCCAGAACCCCAGAACTGAGGCTTTTTCCCTCGAAATGTAGCTGTGAGCAAGTATCTCCATGAGACTAAAGAAGCTGCCATTATCACATTTTGTACATTCTGAAACTCTTCTCAAGCTCTCCAACTGGGAGATTTCCACAGTTCTGGACGTTTCCTCTGTCGAACCTGTATTCTCATGTGTGGAGAAGAGATATTTACCTCTCTGCACAAACCCTGTCTCTTTATGCGTGTGTGGTGAGCGACCAATCAGACGGGGGGGTGGGGGGATTCGAAGCACCGACACACCCAGGAGCCAGTGGGAAGTTTCCATTTTCATTTCTGGGGTTGGAATCTTTTACAGCTTGAATCACTCATAGATCTTACATCAATCTTTGGCTCTGACTCACCAAAAAAATCCACAACACATGGGAGTCAGGTCTCTATTGATCTGATGAATTTGCATGTTCTTTCTGGGTCTGTCAGCTGGGATCGGGTTCAACTCTAGACTACTTGTGGAAAGCACTGTAAAAGATCAATGGTTGGAATCAGTTGCACATGGTCAGACTAGATGCAATTATCAGCCTATAACAATGCTAAGCCGTCTCAATTAGGCTTCGTTTGTATTGTATTCTAGAGGTCAGCATTTTTCAACTTCATACAGGAAATAATTGGTAACACAAGTTTTCAGATTAAGAGTTTAATGGACTGGCTGGGGACCGAAGAGCTGAGTATTTTTTGTTATTCCAACTTGTGTTGTATCTTTTTAAAACATAATAAATCAAAATCTATGTACACCTGCGTGACGATTTAACTTCACACCGTTAACATAAACGCTAGCACAAATCTCAGCGCTAATAAGCGACGGACACACACGACATGGAGCTGCCTCTGATTTATGCAGCCACATGTCTGCTACATTTCCTGCGACGCTGTAAGATAGAAGATGTATGCCAGTAAATCATACATGTCCAGTTAACCTTGTTAAGCAGTTTGATGAGGAGCTGACGTGCGGCGACTGGAGGCCATGTTTCCCATTTCCTGCTATTTATTGAACAGCAGCTGAAGGTGACGAGAGATGAGACTGGAGAGGTGTGAATGAGCTCACAAGGCAACATTTTGGGAGTCGGCGTCTAATTGAGGCTGCCTCCTCCTTCAGGCTCCGGGCCTCCATCAGAGCCACATCAGGAGGGTTTTATTTATTATTTAGATGAGCAGAGCTGTCCATCAGATCAAGGTCGGACCACAGGAACAGCTGATGCTTGAGCTGAAACCATCAGCAGCAGATTAGAGCTGAGGAGAGACACGAATCACAGCTTCAAGCTCCTTCACCAACTTTCTACTATTAGTCCGAGTCTTTACTAGTCCAAAGCATTTCCGAAACACAGTCGGAAACTGTCTTTAAACTGAGCTACAATATAATTCAAAACAAGTCTCAAGCTCATCTAAAGCATTCAGAGTTCACTGACTTCAAATTATTCTACAATATGTCTTTTGCAAGTCTTCAACGTTTCAGAGAAATTTCACTTTAACATAACAATGTAGTTTTCATGGAGGGCCACTAGTAGGTGCTGTAGTTATTTTTTCTTTCTTTTTTTTTTAATGAAGCCAAAGTTGACCTTTTTCTTCCAAAGGTTTAGTAAAAAACATCAGCACATAGAAAGGTCCTCAGGCTCCTCTGTGATCTCCAGTACCAGGTATCAAGGTGAAAAAAGCACAGAAATAGTTAAAAAAAAAAAAAAAAAAGTATTGTCAGTCATATTTACAGTAATTTGTGAGCTCCAATTTTATGCAGCAATCCCGAACATTTGTTCTCGCCTCACATTGTTTGATGCCTGTTTGTGTCTCCTGGGCAAACCCCTGAGACAATGCTGATCACCATATAAACATGTCATACGAATTCTCCTCTTGTTTAAACACAACTTAAAAACACAGATATTTTCTGCCGCTTTGGTCGCGCCTCTCACTGAGAGCAGAGAGCTGAAACTCAACACATCCATATGTGACTGCATGGCTTTGATTCTCATTTGAACCAAGTGTGTATTTCACATATGTGCCGGTGCATCGTGATGCCAAACATGATTGTGTGGAATATAAAGTGAATAATATCTTATGCTCTTGTCTGGGAGCTCAATGAAAGGCTGATTTCTTTACTTTTTTTTTTCTTTTTTCCATCTGGTGATTCTTTGAATTTCATGACAAGTGTTCATGAGTGAACTAATCAACTGTGACTTTCACTCCCCCACTCATAGCAAATTCTTAATATCTCTGCAGCAGAGCAGATTACCTGAAACTCAACTCCACCGTGAGTTTTGGGTGAGAAACGCTGCAGTCGGAAGACGTCGTCTCGCTCCTGGATCCAGCTTGCGTCTGGACGAACTCTTCGATTAGGTTTATTAGTCCAGCAGGAGGCGTTACCTGGAGGAGCCGTGCTGATGATGATTACATATCAGATTTCAATCATGACACAGACCATAAAGCTGTGATGAGAAAAACTCTCGCAAATTGCAAAAAGGCTTTTCACAAATCGAAATTTACCCCAAACAAATGAACCGGTCTGTCTCCTTTAAAATGTTTTTTTTTTTTTTCTCTCAAATTTCCAACCCTGTGTTTCTCATTACTTGTGCCACATCTCAATTTTTGTTACTTTTTCTTTTTGGACGACAGTAATTCTTGATATATGCTGTCACTTATGCACCTTTTCATTGTGTTCTTCTCAGTTAAGCCAGATTATAGACGCCCATCAACCACAACATTCTGGGTCTAAGTCAAAAAGTAGCTTCAAGCCCAACTAAAAATCAAAATCAATACCACCACAAGAATAATTTGTACCCGAAGTAACAAGCTACATAAGATGGAAATACATTTTACAAGTCTGAAGCGAAAAGGATTGAATAATAACAACTTTATTGACAATACAGTAACACAATACAGTAAAGGTACCTCACCCAAAAATTGAAATATGATAAAAGTGAGTGTGTATGTTGATCCAAAAGGTCCAAAATGAATTCTAACTTTCCATCTCAATATCCGTCTGAAGCCAGACCACAATCCTAAATTGGTCATCATAAACCTAAAATCAGGTTCAAAACAAGCCATAAATTAGCTTACAGTTAATCTCAGCACAACTTCAATATTAACCTTGAGGAAAAAAGTCATAAACCACGTGGACTTGTCTCTAGAAAGTATAAAACTAGACTCATGGACTAATCTAGAGTACATCGTAACTGAGTCCAAAGTAAACCTTGAACCATCACATAATCACTTTGAGGCCAAGTTCAAAAACCAGTCTACAAGATACAGAGAGTCTAAGCAAGTCTTTAAATAACTCCCAACTCACAAGTTCAAAGTGTAAACCGATACCTGAACCGGTCAAGCAGTAAAAAAATAAGTATAAAACCATGTCCAAAACTTTTTTTAAATACTTCATTGCGAGTCAAAAACCAAGGGTGAAAGTTGTCCAGTATAAATATAAAATTTCCACTCAAACTAACCTGAACTTCGTTTAAAGCCAGTTGAAAAACCAATATTAAACTAGTCTACAAAAGTCAAAAACCAAACCTGAGAATAGTCTCAAGGAAATTGAATCCAAGTCTGTAAGTATCCATACAAAAAAACAAAAACAACAACTAAAACCATATCTAAATAAGCCTTGAACACATCACATTGGTTGAAATCGGTTTAAATTCTTAATATTATTCATTAAACAAGTCTTATAAAGTCAGAATCTACATCCAGAACTGGTTCATGCGTAATCTGTAAGTATAGAACTAGTCAACAATTCATCTGAAACAGAGTCCTAAATTGAATTAAAATTAAATCTCAGTTTGTTTTGAAATAGTTCAAATAAAGTCACATCAAAAATGTGTTTTAAAGTGATGGGATCTCTTGTGAAACAGAGCCGCTCTTCCACTGTGGTCTGATCTCAGTCCGTCTGACGCTCTGGAGTCTGCGGTCGACCGGAGCTTCATGGAGAACAGTCAGCTAAAAGCTTCTGCCATGTTGCTCTGTCATGCTTCCAGGGGAGTCTTGAATCAGCTCATAAAGGAGAAGCTTGAAGGCTAACTAGCACTCACGAGGTGTACGTAGTGCTAAATCTGTTCCAGCCTCCAGACGCGACTCCCAATTCCCCAACTTTCTCTTCAGCTCTGAAGGTACATCCAGGTAGAGGTAATTAATCCACTCATATGGGTTCATTCCTCCTTCATATGCTAATTTCATTTTTTTTCTGTGTCTGATTTCATCTGTTCTAAATAAAGTTCAAAGACAAATATTAAAATTTCAGCTTGAAGACAAAAAACACTATCACGAGCTGAGCTCGCAAAGGGCAACTGCTCGCTGACGCTGACGCTACAATGGAGGACGAATTAAGGATTCAGATATGAGGACGAGACATTGCTGGTGGCCAGAATGGTCTAATCTCATTGCAGACGTGTCAGAGACTAAACAAATACGCTACCGGCTGAACGCACAGAGGTGCGTTTGACTTCAGAGAGAATCATCTTTCATCCGGTTCCAGCAGATTAGCTTTGCGGAGCCGGATAGAGCTTGACGAGGTTTTTACCTCCTCACTGAAGCTGGAGACTGGGCGAGACTTGACAGGGCTAATTGGTGCCAGTCGGCCTTTTAGTCTGTGAAGTCATAATCAAACTCAGCTCTATCTTTTTTTTTTGGTGAGAGACTAAAGGAGCAACACGACACAGGGTCAGCGGAGGGAACAAAGAGGCTCTTCTCCACCTCCCATTACTGACCACAGCCCTCTTTGAAGAGCCTCCTGACAGCGTCTGCCGGGAGCGGCGCCGCTGATGTCCGAATACCTTTGACTTTCTGAACCGTCTGGAATTCAAACAGCCTGGCAGCAGGCGACAACATGGAGGGGCCGCTTGATGGAAACCAATGCTCACTAATTATCAAAGAAAATCTGGTCTGAAAGTCAGAAATGCAAAACACAAGAGCACCTTTCTTCAACTTACTGTTCTCTCCTCCAAGCCCCAAGATCCAGTTTAGCAAGTGTTGGATCCTCTCTGGTCACTGATGTGCCAAAGCATCAAAGTGAAAACAAACCATCCCGCTCGATGTTCACCATCGACCCTTAAACATCAGATTCCTGGGGGAAGCTCATACACGCACAAGGAGAACATGAACACCTCACATGGAAAGGCCGCAACTGGGATTCAAACCCATACAGTGTTACTGTGATGCCACAGTGTGAACCACTGCCCCATGGCACAGCCCTTTCGCACACAGCTTGTCCAGTGATTAACTCCCCGCTCCTCTGAGCCAAATATCTGTCTGAGAGTTGAAATGCAAATATCCAAATGTCTCTGGGGCCGAGTCAATCTATCAGAAACTGGCAGACGTTACAGGTAATCATTATAGGTGTCATCCCAGAGCTATGATTAAAAGACCCAACTTCATTTTCTTGGGGGTCAGTTGTCACTGAACTGTGGCAGCAGCCCAGCAATCTCAACACTGTCAGCATCCTGCAGGCCACAACATGAACACAGCGACCACAGATGAAATTGAAGCTGCTTTTATCTTTAAAATTAAGGATAACAACATAAATTTGGCTACTGGCATTGCTTGAAACAAGCAATGTCAACAAATATTATTTGAAAAGCAATTTTAGTAACAGATAACTTCAATATAATGAATCACTCAGTCACAGTTGCTGACATTGTGATGAGTTTGCCTTGTATTAATTTAGTCCTGGATGAAAACAGTCGAGGAGCTGCTGTCTATGTCTGTCTTGCTTCTTGATCTCAATGCTAGCTTATTAGCATTATCAGAAGTCATTTTCTACAATAACTGTGGAACTCTGGAAAGGAAAAACTCCCTTTCAAAAGGAATAAACCTTTGCAGAATCAGGCTCAGAGGTGGCGAATTTCTGCTAATCTGGTTGGGGTGAGGGGACAGAAAGAGAGAAAAGGACCGGACCAACCAACAATGCTCCTCTCGATGCGGGTGGATCTATTGTGGTTTTACCATCTTGAAGATGTACAATCCTGTCAGAACTCAGAAGCTAACCGTGATAGGATCTGGGCAGTACCTGGATGGGAGACTGCGAGGGAATACCAGGAAGACTTTGTGAATGCAGAGTGAGTAGCTGGGGGTGGTTGGATTGACTGACAGTACAGATTAGCAGTTTCGCTTCTGCAAATCTACCCCAGGGCAGCTTTATATAGCTGACCAACATCAAGTATGGAATAAAAGAATAATGCAATTGTAAAGTGACTCAATGTTCAGAAAAGTGCTATATAATAATATAAACGTATTTTTCATTATTATTTCACTAAACTCCTGTTTTTACTGAAGTAGGAAAACCTCAATAATCTTGAACTATTTCAGTTCTCCTGCCAGTTATCTGTTCTACTGTAATATTAACATGTGTCCAGAGTAGACGCTATTTTCATTGGCATGCTTTTAGCATTAGCTTGCAGCCCCTTTTCTAATAGCAGTTTGCAGCTTTCCGCATGTTGGTGGTTCAAGCTACGTCTTCCGGTTTCAGCAGTGCTCATGTCCAGATTACAGCATATCCAGTAGCTGGCCAAAGTATTTACAGGCTTTGAACTGTTTCATATTTTTATCACATTACAAACACAAATTGAAAGTTATTTAAAGCGACACTAAGGAACTTTTCAACCTTAATAAAACATTTTAATATCTTTTGTGATGATACATCGACTTACAACGGGTTGAATGACCCCTCTGTCACGGGCTGAGGGCGTCAGTATTGCTTTCACTTGAACTAAGAAACTGTGAGGAGGGTGGTAGGAACCCAGCACATGGCATGCGTCACATTATGATATAATATTGTTTAGCCACCATTAGATTCATTACCTCGTCGCTATCCGTCCTTCACACAGCCACTGGAAACAAATGTAGGCGAGTTCAGTCTGACAGCATGCCACCGGGAGCAGCATTTTACGACGTCACGCACTAGTCCTCATGGGAACTGTAGTATTCCTTTAGGCAAAACACTACCGCTTTTGTCCACTGGCGCCGCCAAAATCAACGGAAACTGAAAGTTCCTTAGTGTTACTTTAATAATCAGGATTTTGGAAAATGATCCATGGTTTTCATGGACCTTTAGTGTTTTCAGGTCTGTCTTTCCCAGTTTTGCATACAGCCTGAAATTTCTGCACACTATTCTTTGAAAAACAGCTCGGGATCAGTAAGGTTGGATGGAAAGCATTAACGATTTTCGAGTCATGCCAGAGATTTTTCAATCAGACGAAGGTCTGGACTTTGACACATGACACAAGAATATACTTTGTTCTAATCCTTACCGTTGCAGCTCTGGCTCGATGTTTTGGGTCGTCGTACTGCTGCACGGTACACCGCAGAACCAGGCTACAGTCTTTTGCGGACAGGTTTTCCTTCATGACTTCCCTGTATTTGGCTTCATCCATCTTCCATTAACTCTGAGCAGCCTCCCTGTCTCTCCTCCTCACTGTGATATTTTTTAGCAATATTATTAGAACATAAATGGGTTAAGTAACTGAGCTAAAGTAGTCTTCAGCTCAGTGGGAAATCTGTGTGCTCAGGTTTTTCCTCAGCTGTAACAGTAATGCTAATGCTGAAGAATAGTGCAAGTCGCTCTCATCAGAAGCACATAAAAACACACTTCCAGCTGAGCTTCACTGTATCCAAGTACCAGAACGTCATTCTGAGAGGAGAGTAAATGGCGTTCGACTCAGTGTGTCGTCGAGTCCAAGAAGTGCATGATTTCCCTTCTCCAAGCTTATTATCAGAGCAGATGGTGTTTGAAAGTTTGCAGGTTAAAAATGACACTCAGTTGCCTGGTTATTGAATGCTGAAGATGTCTGCTAACCCACTCATGGATCCTGCTCTTGTGTACAGTCTGTTCCTGCATAAGTGTGAACAATGTAGGCTGGCGTGATGGATAAGCTATGTTGGATCCTCTCCTACTGAGCATGTTCAGCTTAGTGAAGTCTGTGATATACTTACATTAACATTAGTCTTGAAATTTCCCGCAGCTTTCCACGCCTAAATGAGGTAATAAAACAATCTGCTGTCTTTTAGTGAAGGAAAAAAATAAAAAAGAGAACAATTTACACAATACGAAACAGTGACAGTTCCAGTTTAAGTTGATTTGTATTGTAACAGATTGTTAAGAACTAGAAATGTTCACTCACTTTACAACTAATCTGTAAGAAGCAGCTTCACTGTTTAGACTTTACAATTAACTGTAACTCACTAACTGTGGTTAAACTAAGTTTATTATGAAGCAGAAAATCAAGTATGTGTTCAATGCAAAATTTTCTTCTTATTATTAAATTTCACATATATAGTGCCAGAAATGCCATTAACATCTCAAGGCACTCTCACAGAGAGAGAGAGAGAGAGAGAGAGAGAGAGAGAGAGAGAAAAACAAACAAACAAACAAGAATTTTACATAATCCAAAGGCGAAAGTTCTTCTAAACAGACCAATGTGGTATTGTTTGTTTACCTGACAGTTTCGAAGGCTGTCAGCCTTCTTCCTCAGAGTGTCACTGATGTTGTTGTGACGTATCTAGTCAGCTGATTTTATAGAGGTTTTGGCGCTGTTCTCCCACTAGTGGAAGCGGGAGAACAGCGCCATCTGCAGTCCGACTTCTTGAGTACAGCATCCCAGGTGTGTGAAAGCAAAAAAGCCCCCTCGTCCCGGTTAACTGTCCCGGGGGCACGTTTCCGAATTTCGATAGCCTCTTTTATCCACCGTCGGTGTTTATTCTCCTCTAGGTAAACAAACAATACCACATTGGTCTGTTTAGAAGAACTTTCGCCTTTGGATTATAACTTATTAAGGACCAAATGAACATTTTTGGACTAAGAATTTTACATGAGTAAAAGGAGAGTCAGAGAAGCCTGCAGAACAAGACTGATGTAGAGACTCTCTACAAAAACCCGAATGCAAGCTTGCAGGTTTCTGCTCAGTTGAGTACTGAAGCCTTAATTCATTCAACGGTTAAAGCTAAATTTAGCACTGGCCTGAAGATAATGAACTAACAAGGCATCATGACGGTGAGAAACGACAACAATACCCAATAAACAGGAGTTCAGTGCCGTACAAACAGAGGCATGTCTCACTGAATTGATGCTAATGCGAATGCTAAAAGTGGGACTTATGAGCAAGCGTTGAAAGAGACAGCAGCCCCGAACTGAAACATAGCTGTAACTGGGTCACTGATTTGCTTCTAGTTCCAAAAATATTGCTTGAAAGCAAATTATTTGTACGACTTATAACCATGCAAAATGCTTTACTGCACATTAAAATCTGTTTTCTGCATTTTGTAGCAGCAAATGGTGGCACGTCCTTCCTGTCGGGATTCGAATCGCCCATACTCGAGGTCAAGACTGATTGCTCAATTTCAGACTCTAAATAAATGACTCATAGAGTTCATAAAAACAAATCGTAAAAGTTTTGTGTGACGCTTTCATTGGAGGCTGCATTATTTTTCATGTCAAACTTGTCGAGGTCAATTCTTCAAAGAGAGGAGAAAAGACAGAACTTTTACAGGGTTTGTGAGCACAGACGGATGATTTATTGCCAGTAATGGATCAAATGTCTCATGATACAGCTCGTAAATGTAAAGGAGCAATCTGTTTTTGTTGGCTTGCTGACAGTGGATCATCTTTACGCTGTGATTACACGGAGGAGAAGAAACACAACGTGACGAACAAAGAAAGCGGCGGAATAAAAGCTTTGCCGTTCCATCCTCCTCCGTGCCGTGATGAATGGGCGCTAGCTAGCTAAAGCTGAGGTCATCCATCATGAGTCGCGCTAGTAATTAATGCTGTAGGAGGCGACCCGACGAGCCCCGTTCCACATCAGCCCAAAAGGAAAAACCCAGCTCTTTCCCCCTTCGGGCGGCTCAAAAAGCACTGTGGCTGTTTCCCGACGAGGACGATTCCGATCGGGACGCATGAGATTTACAGTCACACCTGAACGCCTCACTGGGCTCGCTGCCGACAGCGTGAAGGTATCCTCCTGCTCGTCACCCTCGCCGCTATCAGCCCGAGATGTGACTGCTTCTCATGATGGCTTTTCATTAAGGTGTAATGTGATTTATGTGAGCGCCGAGCGCTCCGCCACAGTAAATCGTCCCGGAGGAGAAAAGCTGCACACAAACACGCGTGTCCTCGGCGTCACGAGCACACGTGACGGGAATTCTTCCTGCGTGGGAAACGTCTCCGCTTTTATTGAGCAAGTGAGTTCAAATGGTAACATTGACTTTTTTTTTTTTTTCCATATAAATAATATGTTGAACAACGTGGAAAAAAGCAGTTGCTGGACAGGGAGCCGCAGCACTGCCGTTACATCTGGGCTTTGGACAAATAAATATGACTTATGTTTGTTTACTCTTCACAACACGTTCTTAAACAGATGCGACTTATGCGAAGGTGTTGCATACAGTAATTTATTGGTTTTATAATCCAAAGCAGGGGATCTTCTTCACACAAATCCCCCTGTTCTCACCCATACGTACATATTTGCTTAGTTGCTCACACGTATGCTTCATGTCTTGTCTGTTTGTCATATTTCTGGGATGCTGTGCCACCGATACTGCAGGCCTGAAGGAAGATGGAGACATTTTTAGATGGAGGAAGCAGCTCGCGCTTGTGTGTGTGGCTATATGGTGAAGTTCAACAACTTTCCTTATTACTCTCATATTACATTTGTTACATTATCACTCATTCTAAACAGTGATTTTTACAATCTTTTCAGTTGCATAATGCTGAATCAAAAGTTACACCGTTACAAAAAGAATAACCAAGAAAAGTTCACAAAAAAAATCAATTTTCTACATTTTCTTTGCTGCTGCCGTGCTGCTTTGAATCCCAAACAACTTCACAGACAAGTTTTTGTGTGTGAAACGGCGGAACGCGATCGGACTCAGTCACTCTGAGAGGTTAAATGTCAGAAAACAGCCGAGCTGCGTGTTGAAGTGTGTCATTAGCCACGAGCTAAAGGGCACGGTGTCAGAAACAAGCAGGTCCGTGACATTCGTCTGAACGTTGCGCTCCCCGTCTAAAGGTTACGTAACGTTCACGTCTCGGCTGGAAGGAAAACAGCTGAGAACAGACACCATTTCTACTTTTAATAAATTAAATTTAGCACACAGCGGAGCAACGCAACTTCTTACTCTGTCTTTATTGCAGCTCATTAGTCACCGCTGTTTCAACTCGCCTGCCCTTTAGGTGAACGAGAAGTGCATGAGACAGCAGTGACAAATGAAAGGACAAATGACTTAATAAATGTCTGCTGGCTCATTTTTTCAGGTTTTTCTGTCGAGTCACTAAACGCATCAGGCCCGCTCTCTTCTGATCCTAAACAATATATCCTCCTGTCTCGCAGGGATTTTACCTCCATTATTCATTTACAATCATTCTCCGCTCCCCTGGAAAATATTTCCAAAAAACATCTATCTCCGAGCAAACCAGAGTCAAAGTCAGCATGGGGGCAGATTTCGAGAAGGGGTATTATCAGCTGCCATCATCTCTCCTCGGGCATTATAAATATGGCATTTATCTCACAGGCCGTCCACAAAGCTCACTTTAATGCATTCTCATTTGACAGCAGGCTAAGTGATAAATCTCTCCTCGGACCGTTTTAGACGAGGTAACTACAACACGCCGGGGCAACAACCAGAAATGAATAATTCATACGCTGACAAAACGCTGCGCCAATTACCCGGCGCAGTCCTCCGCCTCGCTGGCAGTTAAACGTGAGCTCGAGCTGGAGATGGAGGTGAGATCAAAGTGAGCTTTCACGTCGTCTCGTCCTGGATTTCACTCCCGATGTACCGACTCCACGGCCGCTTTGAAGCTGCAGCAACACAATGAAGAGCAGCTGCTGGATTTCACACGTACACGCACACACATGCGCACGTGTGTTTATTTATCAGGAGTTACTCAAAACTTTACAGCAGGTCTGGGAACAAAAATCTTCAGGAAAATTCAGCGATCACAGTGAAATAAAGACATATAACGCTAATGCTAAAGCTAACAGTGGGTTCAGCAGACAGAACCAAGAGAGACAGCAGCTCTGGAGCTTCACCACTCTTTTCCACAAAAAAGCATTGAATAAGGAGCCTTTTGATAGTTCAGTCACTTTACTTGTTGTGACAGAAAGTCAGAGCCTTTTCCAACAAGGGTTTAGTGAATTAGAGATTAAAATGCTAATTCTATCAAAAAAACAGTCTGCACTGAACACCACTAAAACCAAGGTTATAGGCTTTAGTTAGGCAAGCTCAAAGGCCTTTTTGCCCTTTTTCCACCAAGGAGAACCATGTGCTTTTTCAGTGCTGGAATCTGTTTGACGGTTGTTTTAAAAATGGCGGTTCTGATAGACGCACTCGGTGCTTGGCTCTGGCCCATCAAAGAGTCGGTGCTTGCTGAGCACCTGTTGTGAGAACCTGGAGCAGTACTTATGTGACGGGAACACAAAGAACTGGTGCCGAGTGAGGATCTGTCTCCAGGCCGGTGGAACCAGCTGTTACAGTTCGGGAGCAGCTCTGATGCAGACAGCAGGAAGCTCCAGAGGTTCATCACAGCAGCACAGGAGATCGCTGGACTCCCTCTGATGGACATTCCATCTCCCAACGCCTCAGCAGAGCAGAAAACATTATCCGTGATAACTCAGACCCTGAATTCCACCTGTTTTCACCTGTCGTCGGCTCTGCAGGTGAACAGATTTGTCTTTTGAGTCATAACCACGCTAAATTCATACCTTCACTTCTATTACCGCTCCAGGATGCTTTGACTTATAGCTGCATGTTGAGACAGTCATAACACACACATACACACACACTCACACATATACATGGTAAACCGACCGTTGCTGTCAGCATCCACTCAAACAGGTGAACAGGTGTGTTTGCTCACACAGCCTCATCCTGACCTCTGAACTTCTCATCCGCACACTCGTCCTGTAACACACAGAAATGAGCCGCAGCAGCAGAGTAACGTGAGGGGAGGAATCCATCACAGCAGGATCGTTTTACGTATTTACAGCTTTTAATGTGTTTCATCTTCTAATATATTTACAGAGGTTTTCCACAGCGGTAATACAAACACGGCTCAGCAGATGGAAGACTGCAAACAGAATGTGTGTAGAACTACCTGCACTGGGAATAACAAGTGCAACTTCACTACCTTTGGCTCATCGGGTCAGAAACTGCATGTTGGCATTTGTCGGAAGCTAATTGTTTTATGTGCCTGAAAGTAAAATGTTCAATTTGAAATTTGACCAAATCAGAACCATAATGTTTCAGACAACTATAAACCTTTGGAGGGAGCTCAACCAGCAACATGTACTTTGGGGGAAAAAAAAGCCCCTGTCAGTCCACAGCAGGGGAAAATCCAGCAGGAATATTCAGTCGTTTCACTGTTTCCAGGAGCATTCCTCTTCGATCAAACTGATTTGAATGACCGTTCAACTTATTTTGAGCTGAAAAGTTAAAGTAACTTTGGGATTCATTTTGCTCTCTGAAAGGCAAGCGAAGTGCTTTTAAAGCATGTTAATACTAGCCACAGCCAGGGCTGGGCAAGTTACTTTGGAAAAAGTACTTAGTTATAGTAACTAGTTACTTCCTCACAAAGTAACTTAGTAACTGAACTATAATAATTTAAAAGTAAGTAATTTCTAGGCAAAGTAACTATTGCATTACTGCAATAGAGCTTTGGTCAGCTGCAGGTGCGGCGCAGTTAGGTGAGCTAAATAAGTGTTAACTTGTTATTGCGGAGAATCTAAGGGGCAGCAGAAAATCCACTCCCAACAGCAGAGTACAAAAAAAGAGGTTCGGGTCTCTTACGGTGAAATGGCTGTCTGTGTGAATAGGAAAAAAAAAATAGGTGAAGCTGGATGAGTTTTTTGTGCTCGCCACATCCTGCTGCGAAGCAAAAGAAGCAGCGAGTTTTCTGAGGAAATCCTTCAGTATTCTGAATGCTGCTGGAATAGTATGAAGACGTGTTGAAATTACACACTGGGACCAGCAGACGAGCATCAAGTCAAAAGAAGAAGCAGACGAGGTCAAGCTGGACAAAGTCTACAACCACGGGGGAAATGAAAGGAACAGACAGGAAAATAAGGTGAGACTGAAGTCCTTGATCAGATTCCTACTTATTCTAATTCCATTCATTATGAATTTATATTTATAGGTATTGATTGTCAAATGTTGTTACTACTGTAGTATGACAATGAGTAGTAAAGATGCTTAAGTAACTAAGTAACTAGCTTTGCAATAACTAGAAATAGTTATTTTATTATAATGTGTTTATGATGCATTATTATACTGTAAAATAATACCGTCACAAATAAATGTCAGCTAATGATTTTTCAGCAATCCTAAATTCTGGGATTGTTTGGGGTTCAGAGGAGGATATGTGAAAGGTTTTCGGGGGTTTTTTTTTCCTCTTGGGCTGTAACTGTGGTCCTGACAGCGTCATCATGATTTGGGTAAAAGGGGTGAATCTACATGTCTCACATTAGTGCAGATGGGACAGATTACAGTGATTTTGGCCAACAGCACAGGTGCAGTGTTACTAACATCTTCCTGAGCTTTTAGACTAATCCGAGCTCCGTGTTTGGAGAAAAGTATTCAGATCCCTCCTGATTTATCCTTTTCCTTTTTTTTTTTAATATGCAGTCAACCAAACAGTTTCAGAGCTTTAAAATAACTTGATTAAACATTTTCCAAATAAGGAACCAATAAACAAGACCTGAAGTGTATAAGAAGTATTTACTGGTGTCTGTAAATTAGAATTAAAAAGATATTTTTTAACTTTGTGAAGTCAGTTTAAAGGCTTTATTTAGTAGGTTTCTGCAATTGATGAGCGTCAGGTGAATGATCACAGTCTTCTGAGGTCCTGCGACTCATGTGCACATTCAGCCGTTTCATCCAGAGACCAGATGCTCTCTCTTCCCGAGCATGGCGAAAAGAGCAGCTTTATGTCAGCAGTGGATGTTTGGACAGAGGTCACAGTACCAGGTTTGAGGGATAGTTATACAGGGAAGGGTCAGAAATCCAAAATCCAAACTTGAGGGTGATTACTTTTCATTTTCGGTAACTGCTGAAATAATCCCACTTCTTCTTCAAGGAGCCACAAATCAAGTTCTAAGTTTCAGTCGCTTGTTGACACTGTAGGTTTTTACAACTTCGATTCTCATTAAGGTTCTAACTCTGCTGCAGTTCCTCAAGCAGCTCAAATTGCAGAATCCCTGAAGCTTTAATGTGACAGCTGTGGTGTCCTTTTCTTTCCTCTGCAGTTTGTGTAAATCTACCTGTTCGTGGCGCCGTTTGCGTCAGAGAATGAAGCAGGAGTTCTTGCAGGGTGTTGGTGAACCTGTCTGTGCTTCGCGCCGTGTGATGGACCGATCCGGTCTTTTCTGATGTCACTCAGTGTAACATCAAGAAACCTCACACGACAGCTTTAAAGAAAGAAGGAGAAGAAGAAGAAGGAGAGAGACAGGAGTCAGAATGAGCGGCACGCTGCAGGTGAATGGATGTACTTGTTGCCTGTGGAATTGTGGATGAACACGGAGCGGGCCAGTCGAACCTTCGCGCTGCAGACAGAAGAGATTAATCTCCTCAATTTAATGTTTCCACCTGACAGCCGGGAAACGGATTGTAGCTGGAACGGCCTTATGGGTCCTCTGCAGGACATCTATAACGCTTCTGCTTATTAATCTGCACTCAAACCCTGTGAACTCCCTGCTGGGTGCCAGAGGCTCCACCGCACCCAGAGTCTCACCATCAGTTGTTTACAGAAGGGAATCAAACCCTGCCGCTGTTCTCAGATGCGGTCTCATTGTTGTCTTTAATCAGTTTTTCCTGTTTCAGTGAAATTTTGAATTGCTTTTAAAGGGCTCCACTAATCCATTTATAAAATCCGAGCCTTCCATGTTTGATTGACTCTCAGCCTTCAAGATCTCCTTGCAGCTTTTAAACAAACAAATGAACTCATTTCAGGATGCTTTCTCTTCTTCAGCATTTCAGGCTCTATCAGGCTGCCTATTCATCAATATAAATAAGGGTTTATTTTTCAGGGTTATTTCACCATAATTCAATAAAAACCTAGCTCAGTTTTCAGTTTTACTGATCAACTAACTTCTTAATGGTGTGCATGTTCTGCTTTGGAACCTGTGGAGGAATGACCTGCAGACTCCTGGTGTCTCCGTCCAAATGAAGGTTCTTTTGATCCTGGGAACAAAGAGGTAGAGTCTCCACAGGTCACAGTTTGTTCTGCACATCCCTCAGATGCTCCTTTAGGTTGTGATCTGGTTGATTTCAGGGATAAATCAACCTTTAATCTCTAACACAGAGAGGCCCCAGTGGTATTTTTACCTTGAGCTGAGAGGAGCTTCACCACTGCTTCACTGTGCACACCTTTGTCTGAATTAAATCTAAGAAAAATACATATATCCAGAAGATTGCTAAAATCAGTCTTAAACATCTTCAAAAGAGTCTGAAAGAATTAAAAACTACAAAACAATCAAAAATGTGGCTGATTACTTTCAATAAAGTCTCCCGTGTTTTATTTCCTTTGGCCTGTGGAAATTATTTTGAAGAACTTGGGCAGGTAAAGTCTCATGCTGTGTCCTAAAAAGGCAATGGTGAATTATTGGAATGCTGTTTGATAGAAGGATAGAAGTGTGTCATTAGAACTTTTACAGTTTTATCATTTAACATGATTATGTAATTCTACATTCCAGGAAATATCACTGTGTGCATTAACTTAAGGGAGGTTTTCTCTAGAAGATTTCCCCCTAATTTTAATGCTTAAATTGGGTAGAATGTCAGTTCACATCCAGCCTTCAAATTATTCTTATGAGTTTTTTTTTCACATTTGTTTTGATGTCTTTCTTTGTAATTTTAACAATATTTCACTATATTTCTTTTAAAAACGGGTCTGAAAAGTGGAAGATTGCGCCTTCAAAGTGTAACTGGTTGGTGAAGCTGATGCAGTTTGACGCATTGAGAGCAGAGCGAGTCTGCTGACCCGCTCAAAGTGAAACCTGCGAAACACCGACTGCAGCCTGTGTGAACACAGATGGCGGATCTGCCTGATGGTCTCACCTACACAGAGACATCTGCTTCATCCTTCTGATCACTCACACACACACACACACACACACACACACACACACACACACACACACACACACACACACACACACACACACACTATCACACACACAATCTCCAGTAAAGTGTTTGTTGGGCTGTGAAAGTTAACCAGAGTACCTAAAACCAAAGACTGGAATCAAACCTGGGATCCTCCCGCTGTGAGCAGGCATGCTAAACACCGCCCCACCGTGCAGGAGAAGCGTTGCAGGTTTTTGACAGACATCATTGAAACTCACATTATTTCATATAAACACTGCATGAGGCGCTCATTATGTTGAGAAGAACTGAAGTCTGGAAACCTTTATTATCTGAATGTTCTTATTAAGATACTCAAAAGTTGTACAAATTTAACCCTGTTATTGTGGAAAATACCAAACTTATTCATTGTATGGTTGCTTTTTAAAGGCTGTATAGAAAGTTTAAGTTATTCAGGCTTCTTTCATGACTTAGATCTTTAAACCATCTAAAAAAAACATTAACAGTTTTCATATTGTGACTAAACTGAATGTGTCTGACTGTATAATGTGTTATTTGACAAGGAGAAATGGACATATTGTAACTTGTATAGGTTTCTATGCACAACAAACATTAAATATAATGTCAACAGGGAATAAACAGGGTGACACAGACGATTCTCATGTCCAGCTCTTCAACTCTCAGAGCTCATTTAGAGAAATGTTTATGGCCATGTCCAGCAGGGTAAAACACACTCTGGATCAAATTCACAATATTTTAATGAATGAAGGAAAATAAAAACTCAAAAAGCTGCGTTTCCTCTTGAAACCACCTGGAAGAGAAAGCAGAGTGTACTCTTTAACCTCCTGCTCTCCACTTCCTGTCGGCGCTGCGTTCAGGGCCGCAGCTTCCTGCAGACCCGTGACGTCTGCGTGTCGTTCTCACCGGTTTATCTCGGTCCTGCTGTGTTTGATCAAACCCTGCTCAGCACAGCTGGTTTATACACCGACAGACCGCCTGACCCCGGCCTGCAGCGCTCCATCATCTGGCCGACCAGGACTTTGCACCGGGCCGCTGTCTGTTTGCTCCCGCCGTCTCACACTCATATGTGTGTGTTTGCTCTGCTGTGATCAGGAATTATTAAGACGTGCTCTAATGTCTCTGACTTAAGGAGCTGCATTGTTTGCCTGCACACACACTCGGCCTGTCAAACACATGCAGTGGTGATTGCAGACAGGGCTTCGCTGTCTGATCAAACATCCAGATTTTTATTCAGTTTATTTTTATAGTGAACATATTTTTTTATTTCACGTTAAGATTTTTGTTTGGGTTGGAGGATTTTTTTAAACCCTTTATTATAATTATTGTGTGATTTGAGACCATAATTACGAATTCAGAATCCAGTAAGTGGAGTTTAGAACAGTTTCCTAAATAAATGTAATTTAATCTCACTGTGCTGCAGGTCTGATAGTTCTGAAGCTTTTTACAACTTTTCCCAGCAGCTGCAGACTGGTATTGAATCATTAGTTATATGCAGACCAGGTCTGATCCCAGTTGCTGCCGCTCTTTGCTGCAGGTAGGGCTTCCGGACGCCGCCCCACCTGGAGCTGAAGGCTCGGTCCAAACTGGGCAAGCGGGAGGTGACCCTGGCCCACGTCACCGACTGGATCGAGAGGAAACTGGACCAGGAGTTCCAGGTAGGACCAACATGGCCGCCGGGAGGGTTTCATCCCTCCACTGAGCCCAGGAGGGTGGGCGGGGCTTCGATTCCGGAGGTTTTCAGTCACTCATCACCTTCTGTCGTCTCCCAGAAAATCCTGGTCATGCACTCCGCCCTGGACCCCCGCTCGGCCGGTGGCCCCCCCGCTGGGCCCCCCGGGACCCCGAGAGCAACTGAAGACTGTTTACAGTATTTCCCTGGAAGTGGGACATGGAGCCAAAGCCTGGAGGTCCGACACGGCTCTGAGTGGCTTCAGGAGCCACACTAAAGACAAACTGCTGCTCAGCCCTCGGTCATGAAGTATTGATTGCAGATGATTCTACTCTGCAGAAGGAATCATTGATGAGAAACTCTATGAAGGGAGTTCAGCTCGGTCAGCCAGCAGGAGGTTCATGGAGACGCATTCACCAGATACCTTACGGACGATACCTGATCCACACCGGACAGCCTGCAGCTGATGAACAGCTTTAGACTGTGGACATTCGAGGAGTTTTTAGTGAATCCAGAAGGTTCAGTTCCTCCATGTTTGGCGTCAGTGAATGTAGATCACATGACAACTGGCAGTATTCAGACCATGAACCTCTCTTCCACTGCCAAACCCTCCACCATTCTTTTTGTTTTTTGTGCCATTGATTCCACTATCAGTGGAGGTTCGGTAGGAAGTGTGGCTCAGCCTGTAAATTCCTCAATAACATGCATAAAGACAATAAGTGCAATGATAGAAACGCTCTGGGCTTCAGTCTGCTATAAAATCCTGTATGTCGGATGAATGTATGTTTTCTTTTTCTATGTAAATATTTGCCACCCAGTTTATTTCCACTGAGTTATGCAAATGATTGCACAAAAGAAGGTTTTCTTGATGTTTCCAACACTATCTCCTCTTCCTGTCCTCCTGGTGGTGCATATGTGTCTCCATCACTCATCCTGAACCGTGCTGATGGTTTTTCTCCCATCACTGGAGGCACGTCGCTGAAGTTACGGTACGCTTTACACGATGAAGACCGCCTCCCCCCCGTCCCTGAGCCTCTGACCAAAGCCCTCTGCTCCGCATCGCGAGCCCACCTCTCCAGGCTGTTTACAGGACTCCTCCGTTCTGCGTCGGGTTCTTTTGTTCTTCTGTTCTTTTGTGTTGCGTATTTTAGAACGGCGACGTGAATGAAGGGTTGTGGCTTCAGTTGCTTTTTTTTTTTTTTTTTGGTATAAACAGAATGAACTGAGATTTTTGAGGTTATATGAAGATCACAACATGATTTACAGTATATCTGTGAATTATTAAAGTTTTTAAAGATTTACTTGTGATTTTATGGCCAAATCCAGTGATTATGTATATCTATTTATAGAGCTAATAAAGCCATCATTGAGAAAGCCTTCTGAACATGACTCTCGTGTTTATTCACTCAGGATTTTGCAGGTTTGTGCTGAAATGTTGATTCACAGGACTTGATTTGAAACCGGTTCGTCTGCAGTGATGCATCGGTGTGATCAGCTGCAGGATCAGCTGAGATCTGCTCTGAACTCAAACCCTGCACTGGATGAAACCCTGAAGAAAAACATGACAAATGATTTCAAATCTACTTTCTCCAAACTTCCTCTCAGGTAGAACACAAATGTCTGATGAATGCATTCATCCAGAAAATATGAGAAAAGGTGCACATTAAATTTACATTTCTTATTTTTGTTTTAACATGTAATGAACAGAACTTCCTCACAATATTTCAGTGTATCTGTCCTCGCTTACAGGAAACTGTGATTGACTGTGACATGTGAAACATCTAGAAGACTGTTTAAATCATATTTCCATGCAGGTTTTACAGTCAATACATTGTGCACATTAACATTCAAATCACCCAATAAATAAATAAATAAAAATCGATCAGGATTCTGCATCATGTCTCGGGAGCACGTGAACACAGTTTTAAAGTCGCATGTATCAAAAACATTTTCGGATCCGGTGAAATTTAAAACGGTTAAAACGATTATGTTTAAGGCAAAACAAAAAAATTCCGGGTAGAATTCAGTAAATATTTAGTGACAGTGAGGAGGGTTTTAACTTAAGAATGTTAAATCTTTTCCAGGTTTAGCTTCCCTTTAAAGGTGTGTGCATACAGCTGTTGTTTGTGTGTGAGTGTGTGTGTTTTAAGACAGATTTTTACTCATGCTTGTTTTATTTTGAAAATAAAAACAGCTCTGTGGTTGCCTAGCAATGAGAGCAGCCCCGCCTGCCACTCAACGGTAGCGGAGGAATAAAAAGGTTTATCTTTACTGTTTCTTTACTGTGTGAATAAATGATCGATTCCGGTGTTACCTGTTGTTGTTTATCACTAAAGTGAGTTTCCGTTCGTGCTTCCCTCTAAAAAAAAATCACTTAATAACGCTGTTAATCACTTAATCACTTAATAACGCCGTTAATCCCCCGGGAGGAACAGTTTAGCACAGTTTGACTCTGGAGGATCAATAACTTCTCTTTCTCAGAGCCGATGGATCAGGCAGGAGGTGAGGATGAGAGGGAGGAAGGGCTAAACCAACCGGATGATGGAGGTGGAGGAAGAGGAGGGAGTGAAGCAGCCGCCCCACAGGTGGGAAACCCGAGGAGGACGGAGGAGGAACCAGCACTGAATGATTTTGCTTTTTTCCTGTTTCATTTCATCATTTTCCCATTTGCCTTGTAATACGGGCGCACGCATGTGTGTGCTCATGACAGGGGGGTTCAGAGGATGAGCTCTCACCGGCGCCCTCCCCTGGCAGTGGTCTTCCGGCTGGATCCTCAGGTGAAGACGGTTCTCCAGGTGAGTCTCTGCTCCTGCAGGCTCGTCTTGAGTTCCTATATATCACTCTGATTTCCTCCGATTGTGTGTTTTAGTGCTGGAAAATGCCAAGACATCAGGAGTCGGAGGAGGAGGAGGAAGAGGAGAAAGAGGAGGACTTGTTTGTTCTGGACCCTGAACATGTCTGATGAGTATTCCCTTCCTTGTTAGCTTTTAGACGATGGTTTCATGGTTTTATTTGCTTCCAGGTGAATCTCAAGAACCTTTAAGCTTTGGGTTAAAAGAAATAGGGGAAACATTTGATCTCAAAATATTCTGAGATTCTGCATTTTTAATCTCAACGATTTATGAGTTCAAGCTACTTGAATGTTTTTCAGTTTATTTGCTTCAAATTTAAAATTTTGTCTTGTTTATATTCAACACCATGAAAAAACCCTGCTCCGCCATGAACATGATTTTCTCTGAATTTAGCTGATGAGCTTCACACCTCGTAATTTGTTCTGTTTTGACCTTTGACCTCTCCGTGTCCTCTCGTCTGGCAGCCTCTGGTCAAGAAGCGGCAAGCTGCCTTGAAGAGAATCCTCCTGGCCCACAGAGAGACGCTGGTTCTGGCCCTGAAGGAAAAGGTTTCTCATTTGATCCAGTTCGGTCCGGTCCGGTGGTGGGCGTGGCAGCTGCTCTGTGACCCCTCCCCCTCTCCTCCGCCCGCAGCTGGAGCTGAGGAAGGCCGTCCAGAGCTGCATGGAGGAAACCTCCTGCCAGATGTTGAGCAAGCAGGAGCAGCTGGCCCGGCAGAGCCGGAGGCTGGCGGAGCACCAGGAAGACAAGGCCCGGGCCCAGGCCTGGCACCAGCAGGCCCGGGAGCAGCTGGAGGAGACCATTGACCAGTATGACGAGACCAGCAGAGAGCCCGGCGAGGCCCAGGCCAGTGGTGAGGGAGGAGTTCAGTCACTCAGATCCTCTCATCTGTACTGCAGCAGTGGAAGTGCGGAATAAACCCGTCCTGCTCGTTTCCCAGTTTCCCACCTCCAGGCGGACCTGGATCGCCTCGCCCAGCGGCTCCTCTCCACACAAGAGGTCAGCGAAGACCTGAGCTCCAAGATCAAGACTCTGCACAACGTGGCGAGCAAGGCAGCGAGCTGGAGGACGCAAGTGGAGGAGCAGAAGCTGAAGCAGGTGCTCCACCCGGGAGGCGGCACCGGCAGCTCCGTCTGGTGCGGCGGCGGTTGATCCCGGCATTTCCTCTCCATCAGGACTTCTACGTGGAGCATCTGACGGTGGAGCTGGAGTGGCTGACGGAGCAGAGCAGCATGTACGACACCCACATCAGTGCCCTGTCGGAGGAAACGCAGGCTGCCAAGGCGCTTCTGTCCGAGGTGCCTTAAACCGTCAGGACGGCTGCAGTTCCAGACCTGGAAGTCCAGGTAACGCCTTCAGTGTGTGTGTGTGTGTGTGTGTGTGTGTGTGTGTGTGTGTGTGTGTGTGTGTGTGTGTGTGTCCTGCGCAGGATGACCTGGACCTGGAGGTGCTGCTGATGGCCAGGAAGCAGCTGGCTCAGCAGTGGAACAGCCACTTGCTGAGCATGAGGAGGCAGGACGACGCCCTCTGCGCCATGCAGGAGGTGGTTCGGTGAGACCCGGGACAGAGCAGGGCCTGAGGAGTGTCTGCAGTCCTTTTTCACCGCCTCTCTCCCCCGCAGTGACGTCCAGCATCAGCTGCTTTTGGTGCAGAGGGAGAGGGAGGGCTACAGGAAGTCCATCACCGAAGAGGAGGAGAGCAACAAGGAGCTGACGCTGCAGTTGCACTGGTCTGAGGCGGACTGCGAGACGTGCAGGAAGCTGCTGGCTCAGACACAGGCCCAGAGCGACGCCGTGCAGGCGCACTACACCACCGGCCTCTGCAAGCTGGAGGAGACCCAACGCGTCCAGGATGCCCTGGCCAAGGTGGACGCCTGCGACGCCGTCCTCGCGCCATCTGTCCGAACAGCCGCGGCCTCACCTGCTCTCTGATCTGTCTGAAACCAGGAGCCTCCAGGTTAAGCTGAGCGAGCAGCGGCAGCAGGTGGAGAGGAGCGCCCGTATCTAATTACTGGTGTTCATAGGTGTTTATGGCCTGGATCTTATTTTTGCCATTCAGCTGGCTCTTCAGGACCTGTCTTTCTCTCTGTAGGTATTTGGCTGTGGCTGACTTTTGAGCTGCCTCCTCATGGTTACCATTTACCTGTGGGATCCCCAGGTACTTGTAGCTGTCCTGCACATCTGTTATGCTCCCTTCAGGTAATTCAACTCCTTCAGTTGTGATCACCTTCCCTCTTCTAGATACCATTCTTCCAAACTTATCTAGTCCGAATGACATCCCGATGTCACTGCTGTATATCCTGGTGAGGTGAATCAGGGAGTTGATGTCACGCTCATTCTTGGCATACAGTTTGATGTCATCCATGTAGAGGAGGTGGCTGACAGTTGTTCCGCTCTTGAACCGGTATCCAAAGCCGCTCTTGGTAATGATCTGACTGAGGGTGTTCAGGCCTATGCAGAACAGCAGGGGGGACAGGGCATCTCCTTGGTATATGCCACATTTGATGTTCACCTGTGCCACTGGCTTTGAGTTGGCTTCTAGACTTGTCTTCCACAACCCCATTGAGTTCTGAATGAAGCCCCCTAGAGTCCTGTTGATGTTGTACAGTTTCAAGCACTCCAGCATGCACGTGTGTGGCATTGAGTCATAGGCTTTCTTGTAATCAATCCAGGCAGTGCACAGGTTGGTGCTGCGGGCCTTGCAGTCTTGGGCGATTGCCCTGTCAACCAGGTGGTGTCTGGCCCCCCTGGTGTTATTGCCAATCCCTTTTTGTGCTTTACTCATGTACTGATCCATGTGCCTACTTATCTTGGCCGCTATGATGCCTGATAGGAGTTTCTATATGGTGCTGAGGCAGGTTATAGGCCAGTAGTTTGATGGTATTGTTCCCTTCTGGGTGTCCTTCATGATGAGGACTGTCCAACCTTGGGTTACCCACTCTAGGTGGGTCCCTGATATTAGCAACTGGTTCATTTGTGCTGCAAGGCATTCATGGAGTGCAGTTTGCTTCTTAAGCCAGTAGGTGTGAATCTTGTCGGGCCCTGGAGCTGTCCAGCTCTTCATTTTGGCCACTCTTGCCTGAACATCTGCTGTTGTAATTACTACTGGGTCTTGTTCTGGGAGGTTGCTGTGCTCTGCCTGCAAGCCTGCCAGCTATTGGGCATTGGTGTTGTGTGACATCTTTCTCCCAGATACTCTTCCAGTATTGCTCAGTCTCAGCCCTGGGTGGGTCTGCTGTGGTCTTACTACCCTGCCACTGAGAGTAGACCTTAGCTGGATTGTTGGAGAACACCATGTTTATTCTCCTGGTCTCCACTTCTCTCGTGTATCTCTTTAGGTGGGTAGCTAGGGCTGTGAGTCTTTGCTTAGCAGTCTCCAGTGCCTCAGTTATTGACAGCTTTCTGTATTTCTTGGGCAGTTCTTTCTTGAGATTCAACCCTCTACTTAGTTCTGTGAGGAAGCTGACTTCTCTCTGTGTTGCCATGATTTCTGCCTCTAGCCTTCTTTTCCATGGAGGTTCTTGGTCACTCCGGCTACTCATGCTGTTCATCTTGTAGCCAAGCATCTCTAGGATGACTGTCGCTGTTGCATATATCAGCTGATTGGTCTCAGTGATGGTGCTGGTAGGGATAGTTAGTAGTGCTGTGTTCACATCTTCCAGTAGAGATTCCGATGGTACTTTATCATTACCTAGCCTTGGCAGCCAGGAGGGTGTTGAGTTCCCCCAGGACGGCATGATCTTCTCTCTCAGGTCAGCTGCTCTCGTGTTCAGCTCTGTTATTAGGGCTTGGTACCCAATCTTGTATGACCTGTTGTACTGGCTCCCCCTTGATGTAGCATCTTGTACCGTGGGTGAGGTACTGGGCCTTGGTACCCATTCTTGTTGAACCTCATCAATCTCTAATTTTGACAGCAACTTCCTCTTGCGGATATTCGAGCACTGACTTAGTAGCTGTTTCTTCGTCAGCTTGGATGTTGGGTTTTGAAGTAACCATTGTTCCCACATTCTCTGCATATATGAGGGGGTACCCAAAAATTCCCGGAATTTGGTTGTAACTTTTTATTTATTACATTTCAAAATAAAAAACCACCGTCGCCTTCAAAATAATCTCCATCCGCATTAATGCAGCGCTCCAGCCGTGCCTCCCACTTCACGAATGTGTCGTTACACCCATGCGTAATTGTGCCATTCTGGGCCGGTTGCGATTTGTCTGTCACCTCTTCCACATCTGCAAACCGCTGTCCCTTCAGCTCCTTCTTCAACTTGGGGAACAAGAAAAAGTCACTCGAGGCTACATTTGGTGAATAAAGCGGATCGGGGAGGAGAATCATCTCATTCTTCACCAGAAACTGCGTGACGCGCAGCGCCGTGTCCGCTGGCGCACTGTGGTGGTGGATCAACCGGGCTCCACTCCGCCACTACGCGGGCCGCTTCCTCCTCACATCCTCACGGAGCCGTCTGAGGACTTCGATGTAGTAGTCCTGATTTACAGTCTGACCTGGAGGGACAAAATCGCTGTGGATGACATCCTGGACAGCGAAAAAGCAGCTCAGCATTGTTTTCATGGCTGAGCAGACCTGATGCACGGACATCTGGCCCTTTTTAAACCGCCCGAACCACTCATGGACCTGAGTCTTCCCCGGAGCATCATCCTTGTAGACTTGCTGCAACAAGGTGTTTCTGCTGCTGTTTTTTCCCTGCAAAAAGCAGAATTTAATGTTTGCGCGCTGCTCTGGCTTTCCAGTTAATCTCGCCATTTTGGAAAAAAATCGCAGACCGCAACTGCACTCTGTTACTATAAATAGTGCCTGACAGGCGTCAGTGTCATTTAGGGGGCTCAGCTTTTTCACAGATATGCATGCTTACCTGTAGCACATCTGACAACCAGAAGTCGAAACTCATTATTATTAGTATTTCATGACCAAATTCCGGGAACTTTTGGGTACCCCCTTGTTTCCCCTTTCGCTGGGATTACTGCTGTAGTAGCATTCCATTAACAGTCTGTTCTCCGACCTGCTCCACGAGTGTCTTGTTCCAGTAGTCAATTTCTCAACAGTATGCCCTGGTTCCACAACAACTGACGCGGATCTTATTGACCCAGGTGACGTCTGAGTCGGTATGACTCTTTCATTTATGGTTTCGAGGTGTGGACATGTTTGTGTTATATATATATATATATATATATATATATATATATATATATATATATATATATATATATATATATGTAACAAATCAACAAGATAATCACCAACAATTTTGAAAAGTTTCCTCAAATATTTTCCCATAAAGCAAAATAAATGATAGTTTATATGGGGTTATGTATTTTTCATGTGGCAGTTATTACATTTTTGCAGTCAAACAAACTGACTGAAGTGAAGCCCCTGAAGGCCGACGCTATTTTGGAGTTCCTCATGAAAAACAGGCCAACAATTACAGGCGCTAAACGAACGGCCTTGGACTCCAGGGATCGCACGCACTCCAAAGAATTCAGAAACATAATAAGGTTCTGTGTCCCCGTCACCGGGTCAGAACAAGAGTTTCACAAACTCCACAGATTTTTTTTTTTCTTTGTCACACTCCTGCCTGATTGAAAATGTAAATTGGAAAGCAGATAAGAGCATTGGAACAAAGCGAGCTCAGTTCACCTGATCTCAGCTGCTGAAAGAAGAAAATAAATAAATAAATAAATAAATAAATAAATAAATCCCAACAACGTTTCCTCCACTTTTAATTACGCCTAAACTTTGTGGCCGTTTCACTGACTGTGGGTATTTTTTTAATAACTGCGCCTGCTGACTATCAGAGAATCACTTTAAAAAAGCTGATTATTTTAAGGCTAGTGTTTTTAAAGCGCCCTCTAGTGGCTTCAAGTATTCAAACATGAGCAAAGGTGGTGATAGAAGTTAGTTTGTGAGCTTAACCGAACAGAAAAGCTGCTGTCTGTAAAGAGGATGAGCTTTTAGAGGATGGATAGGCTCAATATAGGACTTTGATCCAATAAATTTGTGCTTTTTGGACGAAGTCGATGAATTTTTTTCAAGTTTTTGGTTTGATTTGATTGCGAAACACCTGAGGGCAGTGAATTTACAGGAAAACTCTTCTGTTCTGTCCAGTTGTTTCATTCTGTCTTGAACTGAGACAGTCTTTTCGTCTGTTTCAGGAGGTTGAGCGAAGAGCATCTCGGGCTGCTTCCCGTTTCCCTGTCCCACAAAAAGCGATTCCGCTTTTAGAAATCAAGCTGACAAAAGCATTACTGCAGCAGCAGAACAGCGTTTGCATGTTGCTGTTAATGAACCTCAAATTAGGTTTGTTTGAAGTAAAAAAAAAAAAAAAAAAAAAGAAGAAGAAGAAAAACCTCCCAGGATGAAAGAGATGCATAAAGACATGATGTGAGATCCAGGCCTGACAACAATGCCTCGTCGTTTTAATTCATCTGGATGTTTTTCAGCTGAAAGAAAAAGAGAGAAAAACAAGCTGATTTTGTGGGATGTTTCGAGTGTTACATGCTTCATGTGAAGTCACTGCAACGCAGTCTGATCTCAGAGCTTTTCTGTCCGAGAAAACTCAACCGAACATTTTTTTAAATTCTTTTCAGCTGTGGAAATGCAGTTCTATTAGAATCAAAATGTATTATAATTGCCTTGAAATAACAAGAAAGTTTTTCAGCTCCATCCAGCAGTGAGAAATGAATGAAAATACATCAAGAGTAAATAAATAGAGCAATCCGATGCCAAGAAATTCGAATTAATTGCATCTGCGGCCCTGTATAGAGGATGGTCGGGGATGTTTTGGCTGTTAGGGGTTCAGAAACTGATTTAATGATTTCAAAAAACACAGAAAACAGTTGACGTTCAGATTAAATGGACTTAAATTTCTTTACAATTCCTCAATTGGATTCAATTTTATTCGTACTGGTTCAAAAAGCAGTTAAAGAATTAAAGTGGGTTGGCGTGATGCTGGTGCTAATGCTCGCTGGGTTCAGTCAGCAGGACAGAGGAGGTGTTACGTCCACAGCTATCCATTCAAAATACCAGGATATGCTAGCGCTAATTGTGGAAAATCTCAAGGAGAGCCATATATTTACTTTGGGATAATGCTAATGCTAAAGCCAACAGTGGCTGTAACATAATGCTAATTCTTACGTTCATCTAAATGAGTAGAAGAGAAAAATAGCTTCAAATTCGTTCTAATGCTATCAGGGAGCAGCAGATAAAGAGACAGCAACTCTTCATTTATGTTAACTTATTTAACTGTATTAAATATAAGTAAAGTCAGAATGTATTAAAATAAAACCACGCCTTGTTTTGAAACTGAGGCATCTTGTAATTTCATGTGTATGATGGCTGATCTTGAACTCAGATTTGTGTTTACTGTTGTGTAAGATCCCCTCTGTCTGGGAAGTGAAGAGAAGTGAGGATGTGTTCAAAAGGAGGCAGAGGGCTTTAAGTGCTTTCATCCAAGGTAACTCTGTGGATTTCAGCGTGAGAATCAAAGAGAGACTGAAGGTCGTATCAAGGTAAACTCCTTTTTATGTGGACGATAATGATCCGTGTGTCTGATTCCAAGGGACTTAATGTGCGGACACAATGCTGTCTGTTCCAGCTGTTTTCCCCTTTTGGACTATCAAAGCTTGTCTTTTTCACCTTCATTTGTTTAATTTGGTTTCTCTTTCCAAATCTTTACTCTCGGGAAATCATGGCTGTTGTTGCTCACCATTCCAGAGAGCTGATAAGTGTCGGGATTTCAAAGGAAACTAAATAACTTGACTTTTAGCTGTTGTCTTTATTTACTAATGGCCTCTTCCACACTGATTTTTGTGAAGAACACATCAATTATTGAGATTTGTGAGGCTGAAATGCCTTTCAGGCAGGCACTAAAAATATGGACTGTCTGGACAATCAGGACACGTTGAAATGGCTGCTCCACCTGTACAGTCTAATTCATCAGTGTTTTTGTTGATTTTTACTGATAACTCTCTCTCTTAGACCATACAGTGCATCCAGAAAGTATTCAATCACTTTTTCCACATTTTGACATGTTACAGCATTATTCTCAGATGGATAAAATTCTCTCTTTTCCTCATCAATCTTCACACAGTACCCCATAATGATGAAGTTAAAAAAGATATTTTTTGAAATTGAAATAAAGAACTGAAACATCACACATAAGTAAGTATTTACTCCCTTTGCTAAACTGAGCTCAGCTGCATCCTGATTCCACTGATCGTCCTTGAGATGTTTCTACAACTTGACTGGAGTCCACCTGAGGGAAATTCAATTGGTTAGGCTTGATTTGGAAAAGCACACACCTGCCTAGTCCAGGTTTCACAGCTGAAAGACTATATCAGAGCAGAAACAAAGCCATAAAGTCAAATGAACTGCCTGGAGACCTCAGAGACAGGACTGTATGGAGGAACAAGTCTGGAAAAGAGTACAGAAAGATTTCTGTAGCATTGAAGGTCCAGAGGAGCACAGTGGCCTCCATCATTTAGAACCAAACGGAGCAAAAGGCACCTGGAGGACTCTCAGACCATGAGAAACAAGATTCTCTGGTCTGCTGCAACCAAGATTGAACTATTTTGTATGAACAACAAAGTACTAAACAAAAGGAATGAATACCACGTATGTGTGATCTTTAAGTTTTTTGTTTTTAATAAATGTGGAATAAAAACCATTGTTCACTTTGTCATTAAAGAGAATTGAGTGCGGATTGATGAGAGAAAAGATAATAATACTTTCCATTTTTGAAAAAAAATCTCTAACAACAAAATATGGAAAAATGTGGTTTAATACTTTATGGATGCACTGTTGACTCATTCACACACTAGTGACAAGTCTTTTCCCTTCTTTGGTGTATCTAAATCAGTTCAGGTTTTCTACCCCTTTCACACTGACGAACTCGCTCCACTGAGGTGTGTGAATGGCCGCAGTGTGTGATGGGGCAAGTTTGTACGAACTCAATCTGAGAGCCCAGGAGTTCATTACGCATTTGTATGGCCTCACGCATTCATCCACAACCAATGAATGTGGACCATCTTGGATTTCTGAGTGACCACACAGAGATGCTGCACATCTGAGACTCCTGCTGCATATGGTGGAGTGGTCTCAGACTGTTCATGTACAAGACGACATCATCCACAATGCCAAAGTTCACAACAACATATGAAACATGTTTCATCATCAAACCAACTCATTACTTTCATTTCTGATAGATATTTCCAGGTTGCCTTGCTTGGTCTTTTCTGAATCTCTTTTGTTCCTCTCTTCCCCACAGATTTGAATTATTTAATGGTCATATCCAACGTTAAAATTTATTGTGTCTTTTGGATATTTGTCTTTGTGCTCCAGCCAATCACTTCATGGAGAACAGAAGCAAACATACGTGGAAATGATATAATTTCCAATGCATTAATCTTGTGTAAACATGACTGAAGCATACAAAAAGATATTCTGAATACTTTTTTTCCTTGTGATTTCACTCATGGTGTTATTCCTGGGTGGACAACAATCAGAAAAAACACAATCAGTTTGCATGAGGTTGAAAGACAGGATAGGTCTGTCTGCACAGCCTCCAGCTGGCATGTGTTTTCTTACTTCTCTTCTGTCCTCAACTTTTTATAAAGACTACCTGTTTAAAATTACAAAGCAAAAATCTCAACAATAGACATTTTCATGTACATCATGCAGGCAGCTGTGGCTCAGTCAGTACGGCGCGTCGGCTTCCAGTAGCAATATTGTGGGTTTGATGCTCCATCTGTCCATACAATGATTTGTCCTTGAGGAAGACGCTGAACCGCAAGTTACTCCTTCCATGGCAGCCAAATGTGATGGATTATGTAAAACGTGTTGAGAGCGCTCATGCAACATAATGTTCTGTACCAGGAAAGTCCATTTTACTGACTGTGTTTGATTTGCATTCACATTCCTCACATTTAAGCAGCCGTTGACCGGAGGTGGTGAAATGAGTGATGCAGAAACTGATGTAAAATGTAAATCAGCGCTGTCACGATTTCACTTTGATCTAATGAGCTCTTTAAACAATGCCTCTCCACCACTGGAGCGCCCCAAAAAAAAAAAAAAAAAAAAAAATTGCCATCACTCACATCCAGGCCAAACCGGGCATGAATGAAAGGTAGCAGATTATCTGTCAGCTCAGACTGTGACGTCGAGCTGTGAGTGACTTTGCACAATTCAATGAACCACTGAAAAATACTCTTGACACCAGTGTCAGAAAATCAAGAACCCAAAATAAGACTGACTTGGTTTGAGTCACTGATTCTGATTCTGACCAGCAGGGTTTGACACACAAATACAGCAGTATAGAAATCAATGTACACAGAGGGTAATCCAAACAAGGTCCATAAACCTTATATCAACATGATGCTAAAGAAAGAAAGCTGAAAGAACTGCTGCATGACACAACATAAGATTAACAGGAGAGAACTACGAGGAGGGCGGACATATAACAAACCACAGGCCTGGGAAAGGAAGGCTGACAGGGACATGAACCATAAAAATGATACAAGAACCAGAATGTCTGAGATCACGAAATGACCTGAAACTCTAAAACATTATGAGCTGACAAAACTCACAAAATGTGAGAACAATTCATGAAAACTGAGTAAAAGGCAATAGAGAACACCTGGGCTATCACAAGCTGTATGTCCAAAATAACTATGTAAAAGCAAAAAATACATGCAAAATGCTTTTATTTTCTTTTTTCCAATAAAATATTATGACAAAATGTTTCTTCAGCCTTTTTGATTATGTTTGCTTGGAACTGCAGGGAATAGAGCGGGTGATACAACTAGCTGCACATCATTCTAACTTGCAATACCACTTTCTACCACAGGACGAAGAAGCACAAATCAACACTTTGATTATTCAAAAAGTGGTTAAAAATGTCAAAATCAAGCTGGGGCTTATGTTCTCCTAGCATTCCTTTTTCTTTGTAAATTAATTCTTTTTGAGAAGGAATGAAGATTGATAACTATTGAATCCATGGAGGGTAACATCATACTGGGCATCATACTGTGGGGGCGACAGTAGCTCAGTTGGTAGAGCAGGTTGTCTTATAACCGGAAGGTTGGCGGTTCGATCCCTGCTCCCGCAGGCGTAAAACTGTCGTTGTGTCCTTGGGCAAGACACTTCACCCACCTTGCCTAGTATGAAAGTTGTGAGAGTGAATGGTTGGTGGTGGTCGGAGGGGCCGATGGCGCAGACTGGCAGCCTCGCTTCCGTCAGTCTGCCCCAGGGCAGCTGTGGCTACAGTAGTAGCTTACCACCACCCACTATGGTGTGAATGAATAATGCAATGTAATGTAAAGCGTCTTTGAGTGTCCTGAAAAGCGCTATATAAAACCAATGCATTATTATTATTATACTGATTTGCTTGGTTGGTCGGAGACAAAAGACTGTAGTGAATTTCATCACATCTTCTCCACCCTCATGTTCAGGAAACGAAAGATATATAGTTTAGCATGTTCGATTAGCTGAGTGACCAAAAACCACTGACACCTTTCAAAATGGGGCTTCCATGTTTTCAGCAGGCCGACTCTTATGTGTGACTGCTATAACACAGTTTGGTTTGGTTTGGTTCATAAACTACGACTGGATTATATGTCTCTCTGTTTTAACCTTGTCTTGTTCTGTTGAACTGTCCTACCTGGACGTTTTCCTGGCTGTGTCAAGCTTCCTTGGTTAGGACAGGCAGAGCAGATGGATAACAGGATTCCTGGAGGTCAAAGTCACCGTAGCTCTGAATGTCCTATATTGATGTAAAGGTGAAGGTGAATTAGATCTGATGTGTCAGCACTATCTGCACAAAGAGGCCGTTTCACAACTCCAAAATCCATGTTTTCACTGGCATTTATTGACAAACCACTGCAGTGTACACTTTTCATCCCTCTCCAGGCCGTCCGTTTACACCTTACAAGCTTGTTCCACACTAGCGCGAAAGCTGCAGGTGACTCCCCACCGAACCCACCGTGAAATGTAGCCCATAATAAAAGCAGCAGCTCCCTCTGCACAGCTGCACCAGTTGTTTCTGTGATCAACGGCTCCGAAGTGCTTCATCGCAGTTCACGCAGCTGTCACACACCTCCCAGCCCGCCCAGGTTGTCCCCCCCGGGAGGCAGACAGGGATGGAAAGGCAGCGAAAATCCCAGCTTGGGAAAGAACATCTGTCATGGGTACTCGAGCAAAACTGCCTCCCACGGCTCAGGTGGAACAGACACCGCCACGGTGTAGATGACTGAGGAGAGGTGTTTGATTTCTGCCACCATTTCTCTCAACACCGCGGACGTCTGTTGAGCTAATACCTGCAAAATGTGATTGATGAGTCTTCCAAAGGTATAAATGGTGGGGCTGTTATCTCTGCAACACAAACAGACAAAGCAGGTTTCGCCACAACGTTTACACAGCATCATTTTGAAAATCTGTGTTCACTTAGCAATGGCAGGAACACGGAAAATGATGCAGCCTTCCTCGCGGTCCACTTGTTGGTGCTGTGTTTTGTTTTTGTATTGAAACCATACACACAAAAGCGAAAGCAACTCTACTTTGTATGGTAATCATTAACAAATCATTAACAATAATTAACAAAGACATGCAGAATAACTGTTCACTATGGTCGTGGTGTGTGTGCACAGTAAGTTAAAAGTTACAAGTTATTGAGTTTATTGAGTTTAAACCATTACGGTAAGAGCGTTTCCACCATCTACCTGGAGACGGAGTCAGAGCGATTGCAGAAAAGTTGTGTTTTACCCCATTTACATGGAGTTTGAGCATTTTCAGAAAGTCCCACCTTGGGAGGTCCTTTTCAAAAGTTGCATTTTCATTGACTCCGACCACCATTGATGTGTAAATAGAAACCCAAAATGCACCAAAACTGTGGTGTTTCCACTTGAAAACATTGCTGTGGAAGCAGGGCCTTAGTCTCTGAATGCTCCAAATTGTCCCAAAATGTTTAAAGTGAGTTTGTTGGAAGGTTGAAATTCATGTAACCTCTCCTGAACCCTCACAAAAATTAATAAGACTAAAGGCTGTGATCTATTAAAGGTCAGAATTCATGAATACAATATTGCAAATATTAAAGCTGATCTTCTAACGGACCTGCTCACTGACAACATCTTTCTGAACATTTAAAATTATAAAATAACTTGATTGACAGCAGCCTGAATGTAGCATACACTGAGGATTAAATACAACAATTATCCTCAGGACAGTCTGGGTTTGGTCCAGGCAGGCTACGGTTGAACCATGTGGGTCTAACTGCAACTCACTGTGAATGGAATTCAATCTGGCTGCTGGAACACGGCCAGATTTGGCCTCACAAACACAGCCAGCTCATATTTGGACGTCCAACCCGGCCTCAGGAAGTCAGAGGCTGTAGCTCCGGTGGTTTCAATTAAAGGACAGAGTCTTGTGTAGTGATCGCTCATTAGCTCATTTCACAGTGTCAGTATTCATCAAGCCATCTGCTGAAGGTCTTGGGGATATTTAGTGTTGGTTTAGAGGTGGAAGGCGAAACTAAAGACAGAAGTCTCATGAGAGAGAAAAAATCACACAACATGAAAGAACGTTTGGTGTGCATCACTAGTGGGATCAGATGATGAGCTGATAATAAAAAAACACAGGAAACCATTTCATTTCTCTTCATTTGGCATCTCCTGGCTTCTTTTTCATTATCCACTAAACCCGTTTCTTCCAGACGGACTCAGATGTGTTTATCAGGTGAACTCTGTTCAGCTGTTTAAACCCTTATCACTTCTGTGCGTTGGATAAAACTGTCTTCAGGTTTGCACGAACACACTCATGTATGTTTGATAAATGTATTAATCATGAGCAAAGAGAAACGCTATGGCTACATTTCCATCTACAAAGGATCAAGCTTTTTAGAATAAGAACAAATTGGATTGTGCACCATTGACCGGTACTCATTGTTAGCGGCTGTGCTGTTTCATCTTTTCATTGAAGATTAAACCTCCAACAAAAGTAGTCTTAAACAAGCAAATTATCAGTTAAAGAACAATGCCAAAACCAGCCTTAAACAAGTCTATACCTAATCAAATATTCTTCTGAAGTTTAAGAAAAGAATGTCAAAAAGTTGCCTAAATGTACACCAGAGTTTAAATGGAAGCTGTCCAAAAATGTCCTGAAAAACTTCAAACTCTAAAGTGAAGTTCAAAACTATCATTATACAGCTAATATCATTGTACGGCTAATTCGAAACATTCATGAAAGCCGTCCAAAACTATCCTGGAACCATTCTCACATTATTTGAAGATAATTTCAAAGCAGATTTACCACTGTTCACATCTGACAAGATCTCCAAGAAAATGAAAGCAATGAAACTAGTTTCAGCATGGTATGAAATTAGTGAACAGCAGCCAAAGAATGACACCACGACACGCCTACAAATAGCATTGAAGTGGTCCTGAGGTAAAAATGTGTGAGGTTTGAAACTAACCTGAAACCCATTCAAGACGATCCGAATAGACCCTCAAAGTGGTAAAAACTTATCCCAAAACCAGTTTTAAACCAACCTAGAGTCATTCCAAAAGAAGAAAACATTTCTTAATGTACGTTAGCTTTGACTTACCTGAGCACGAGCGTGAAATCAGCCATGATCTCACTTGCAGGTTGAGCCGATGATCTTGGTACTCAGCGATGTGATTCAGTGATGGCTTGTGAACACTCTACATCTGGGCTCGTTTTATCCACTAGAACTGGTGAATGGAATAATTGAACGCTGATTGGGTGCAGAGTCATGATGATGTGGATAATTGTGGTGAACAGTGAATCTCGGCTTGTTGTTGCTGCGATCCAGCCCTGCCGGGGGAATAATTGGCGGAGAGGATTAGATATTGAATTTTTAATTTCCTGTGCCCTGAGAGTCGACTGACCTGCTTCGGATTGGAGTTATTGGAAGTAATTCAAATCCCATTAAGAATTCCATGTTAATGGAGGTTGATGAAGTGACCAGGAATCCATAGTCATTTAGAAGGTTGATGCCACAAAATTCCCCAACAAGTTTCCCCTCCGAGCCCCGATGAAACTCTGTCAAACATGTGATGCCAGAGAGCGGCTTGTAACACCAAAATACTCTGACATGTGCTCAGTAAACGCTCTGGCTTTTCCCATAAGTGCAGTGGAATGAGAGTGAATGAGCTTTGAAGCCTGCGCTGCGTTTAGCAGTCGGCAGGTAAGCAGCCGCACAAATTACTGCGCCGAACGGCTCCTCTCAAGTGTTGTCTGCTTCCCATTGCAACTACAACAGCCCGGGAAGTTTTATGTTCTCCTCCGCTCTCGCTCCATCTTGATATGTGTCTCCAGGTGCTTTGAAGTGGGTACTTTACTTCTTGAAAAGCTGCAGCCCCGATCTGGCTTTTAATGAACAAATCACCTTGTAAAATATGTGCGGCGCCCTATTGATGGGAGGGAAATGAGGACTGCTGACCCAGCAGCGTCGTTCAAGCACCGACGTGAATTAACGGCTCGGGGGCCTCAAGTCTTTCTTATCAGGACAGACGCAGTGATAACTCACAGGACTAATTAATTCTCATCCCATTTAAATTAGTTTTCAGCCTGGTGTATTTGTAAGAAATGTGCTGCAGAGGAGGCGTAAATACCCCTCTGAATATGCTGACTGGAGATGCAGGATGTCTCTTTGATGTAATTCCACTTTTTAGCACCTGGTGGCAATAATGGGTCGTGGTATTGTAACTTTTGTCAATCGTTAACATGAGTTTCAGCCGTGTTTGTGTTTGCTGGTCCACCAACACTTGAGGATGGACTCAACTTTTGGAGAGTTTTCACAACAGGTACAAAGTGGGAAACATGTAATTTTCTTTTGAATCAGAATGAGAGATGTTGGGATGATGACAATCATAAAAGTTACAGGGTCATTTTTTTTCAGAATGTGAACATCAAAAAGGTTGCAAATTTTAATTTTAACCAAATCTAATTTGTTTACAATGAACAAAAGGTGTTCCTCAGTGTTATATATTGGCCTGATTTTATATTCTTCACTGACCTTCCCCCACGTGAAATGATGAAACATGAGTTAAAGATACTCTACAAAAATCTTTATTTCTGAAAAAAAAAAGAAAAAAGAAACAGCAACAAATGCTTTATCTATCGATTGATTTTGATCCATAAACAGCTATTCCGTATCAATCCTCAGGAGGAGGTTTTTGGATATTAAACAAGATGATCACCACATTTCAGGCACTTGGATTTTGGTTTAGTTTTGCATCGCCCTTTATTTTCAACCATGACAATCCAGTGGGCTGTGGCATCAAGGCACACATCAGAAACCAGAACAGCTTTTGAAAGTGCTGTTTTTCTCCTGTCTTTGTGTCTCCCAGCGATTGGAGGAGTTGGATGACCTCTGTTCCATGTTCTTTTCAATTTCACAGAGACTTTCTGCTACGTATGACTTGAATTTGAGAAGCTTAATCTTTTCTTGTCTTGAAATACCAGTGTTGTTGTAATCTGTACAACATCCTGATTGTCAAGATCACCATGTCAGCACAGTCACACACAAGCCGATCGATGGCATTTTGTTGCAGTACAGTACCATGAGGTGCCCAGAAATTCCACCTCTCCCAAGGTGGTTTCCCCAAACTCCACAGTCTTCTCCATGTCAAATCCTCACCCACACTCTTCAGCTCAGCGTCAGACATCAGATTGACTCCTGGTAATCTGTTGCTGTGAAAAGTACCAGCTGAGTGGATTTTGAGTGGAGTAGATAAACTTGTAAACCAAATGTCAAAGAATGTATGATTCTGTTGCTTTGGTGATGGTTGCACCAGGCGAAGGACCATGTTGCTTCTTGATCCAATAAATGGTGGGAGCAGAATGAAAATAAGAGAATTGAACTGATTTTTGCAAATGATAGTTTACGCAATACTCACCTTGTTGAAATTTACTTAATTATGCCAAGGTAAAAAAACAAACAAACAAACAAATAAAAAACAACAACAACCATTTCACAAGAGGAGCTGAGTGTTTATTGCACCTTTCTTGTGAAGATGAAGATGAAGCATTGCTTTATCATAAAGGTAATAGGCATATCTATTTCGCTGGCTGTTAAAGTCTTTTACAAATCGTATTGTACACCTAGAAAAGGTCCCTTATTGGATGGATTTTAATTTCTGTGCGATACACAATTTGTATTTAACACTTGTGTGAAAATGTGCCTTTATGCTGATGACGTCAGGGGCCGCTGACGTTCTGTTAGTCAGTGGGATGAACCTACATCTTCAGAGCTCATTCACTGCCTCTCCGGGTCAAAACCAGGGAGCAACACAGGAGGGTAGGCGGTCGTAACCTCATTGCTAATTGGTGAACTCCTGACCATCCTGTGTCGTTACATCAGCAGACTCGGAGTGAATGTGAGGCCTGACATCAATATGCAGAACAGACGAGCAGCAGGAGTAATATTCACGAGCTCACAGGGTGACAGACTGTCTGACTCTGAATGAATCTGTTGAGCCCTGAAACTCCCGGAGTGGTCTCTGTGGTACTTTTCTGCTTAACCGAATAGAGTCCAGGAAACAGGCCCGAGCTACTGAAGGCTCTCAGTAACAAGGAGAGCCTCGAGGGAGGGGGAGGGGGGGGCGGCGTAATTCAGCCTGCAGTCCTGGAAGTTTAACTTTGTCACACAGAGGCTGAGTGAGTTTCTCACTGCTGCTGTTAATAAGGCGAGCTGCTCGTAGCTAGCATCAAATCTGAGCATGCATTTAGCTTCATCCTGCACAGCAAGGAGGGAAACACACAGTCACGATGTCTCATTTAATGATTGTTAAATGTTATTTTCTTAAATGCAGATATGAACAATCCTGTCGTGCTACAAATGCACTCAGTTATCATAGTGAAATCTTGTACTGAGCTCCAGATAGCAAGAAACGAGGCTGATTAGGCTCTCTGCAGAGTGTAATCAGGTTTTAAATCCCAGGCTGTTTATTTTTAAGTTTCCTGCCGAGGAAACATCCCCGAATTCAATCAGCAACACAAAAACGAGGTCAAAAGGAGCAACAACTTAAGGTTTTATGAATCAGAGACACACGGGGGTTCGGGGCATACAAAAATCAGTTTCCTCTCTTCCAGGTCAAGAAGAAATCAAATTCTCACTTAAAACTAAAATTTAAACATGTATATAATCAGTCTGTGGCACTGAAGTTCATGAATCTTTTAGAAAAGTCCTCTAAACTACAAACTAACCAAAATTTGATGCAATGCAAATAAGAAAAAGCTAATTTAATCCGAGTGGTTTTGATTAAATCAGACAAACTCTGCAGCCTCTATTACGATTAATAAAATTCATGATAGAATCATGGTGCCTGAAATACAAACTTATTTGTTTGTTGAGGAGACTCCTCCCTCCCCAGGAAGCTGCTTCTTCACATTTGAACAACAATGATGAGAGACAGCAAGCAGAAGAGAAGTGAAGCAATGCTGCAAAAAAAATAAGTGAATGAATAAATAAATTAATTAATTAATGTCACTGAGGATGACTAAGGTGAAAACAACACTGCACCAGCTGAAAGTGAAGATACTCGTGCTATCTCATGTCCTGAGTTTAGGAGTACAGACCCATCTGATTGGTTTTGCATCTTCAGCACCAAGGACAGCGCTTGAAACAATTGAATGCTGTTAGTGGTTTTGTTGTAGTCTGCTCTTGTCATGTGGTGAATTACCGTGGTGAATTAATGAAAATGTAATGAAATGTGAATTTGTTTGGACTTCTTAATGTTTTATTTCTGTGAAGCTTATGGCAATCAGTCAGCAGTCTAATGAGTGGTGATGCACTGTACAGCAGGATAAAAAAATACAGTGGTGCCACTGATTTTTTTCATTCAGTTGGTGTCAATCAGTGACTGATTCATTAAATTCAGATAAAGCTACATCAGTTGATGGGAGGAAGATGCTCTAACAATGCTTTCAGCTTTACAGATTTCCCACCATACCAGGATAAAAGGAAAATAGCTGTGCTGACAAAAAACATACAAGCAACGAATAAAATGAGCACTCAAAAAGCAAGAAAGTAGTGAAAAATAAAATAAAGACACTACTCATTTAGGCGTTATCAGTTTTTGTATTTATGGATTTTCCTGTAATAAATTGAGCAACTTTGATGAGTTTCAGGCTGAATTTTTAGTTCTTATTGTGTGTAATGCTCACTATGAGGGTCTGGCATGAAGTGGGTTTGTATTAGCAGAGTTTTTTTTTTTTTTTTTTTTCCCCATCTTGTTTCAATAGAAGACACTTTCATTATTCCAAGACAACAATTATTGGAAAAAACAGCAAGCAGGTTGATTTTATGCCTCGGCTGAGATGCTGCTAACCTGTTACTAACATCACAGGTCTCAGGAAGACTTTCTTTTTCTTATTAAACTACCTTTCTTCTTCTTTGTTTCAACGTGTCTTGGAGCATTTGCAGGTAATTTCAAGGCTGAAAAGCAGAGTCACACTGCTGACATGGCAGAGGAGTATGTCTTGACACACCGTCAGTATCCCAGATAAGACAGAGGTGTGTGTAAAACAGCTGAATGCTGAAATCCTAAAAATAAAATTAACCATAGCTTTAACTGCATAAATCTGAACAGAACCTATGAATTTTAAATGCAATGGCATGCATCATCATTTCATGAACAGTATAATGACAAAGTATTCAATCCTCAAATGGAGACATTTCTCCAGACTGAAGGGAGTAGAATTCAGATTGTTTTACCATAAAACTGTGCTTTTGAAATATTTAGCAATTAGTTTATTACCAGAAAGACTTTGTGGACATGACAGAGCTTTATTACAAGAATTAGCAATGAACTGTGTTCTTGGACATGTTTTTTTGGAAGTGAATCAGTCATATATTTTTCAGAGATGTCTAACAGAAATATTTCTGGAAAGGAGTTTGCAGAAGGGTTCATGTGACCTTGTCTTTTTGAAGGTGTTCACAAACAGACACGGCACAGACGGTTCTCAGTTATCAATCTGGTGTTGAACTGGGTGCAGATTTGAGCGCTGCTTTCACCATATGACAGTGAGGTTTGGTGAGATTTGACCGATCTTGGCATCTGAACGATTGGGTGTTCATAAATATGGCAACTGAAATCGATCGTCATTAACGTGTCATGCCCTTAAAGATTCACGGTTCAGAGATGTTACCCACTGAGGTCAAACACCGAGAGGAGAAACCTTAGCAAAAAAAGAAACTTTTCTGAACTGGAAATTGATTCCCTCAAATCTGAGGTTGAGGTAAAGAAGGACGAGCTCTTTGGAGAAATAACAACTGGAATTAAAGAAGGACAGAAAAACGCTGTCTGGAAGAAGATCTCAGGGGCAGTGAACACCGTTCCCATGGACAAATACTGATACACCCAGGACCAGGTCCAGACGCCGGGCCGAGCCGGACCACCGAGGGTGCGTGGCATCCACTCCCCGAGCTGGACCAAGGCCAGCCATCATCACTCAGAGGTCCTGGAAGGGCAAACAGAAACCTGCCGTTTATTGGCCCCAGTAGTGACCACGCTTGAGGGACTCAATAATCAATAACACACTCAACAAAATGAACGACAATTAAAGACGTCTCAATAAAATGCTTGACTAAATGTTGTCCATTTTCTGTATTTAATCTCCCTTTAGACAGTATGCTATCCCTAAGCTACCGGCATGACATCACTGATTAAATAGAGCGGTGTTTCCCAATCCTGGTTCTCAGCCCCCTTTTAGGTAAAGAGATTTTTCTGGATAATGACTTATTATTATAATTCAGATGATATAATCTGTTAAAATTTGTTTGCCTTGAAATATTTACCTTTAACTATATACAGCATGCAACAATGTGTTCCCCTACAAAACCACTTCCAAACTTTCTGGAACTGTTGTTGTATGAAACTTTTATTGAATATAAACATATTATTCAAACATTTGACTTATAACATAAAATATGAATGAACTGCAGCCAGTTTTCTAAATAAGCCCTGCATTGCAGTGCTGAATGAAAAGCTATAAACCAAAATAATAAGAGTTACACACCGATCAGCTCGACCATCTGCTCCACTACTTTATGCATGCATTAATGCATTAATTCACTTTTAGAAAGTCACGTGTGCAAACTTTTAACTCAGAGTACCTTTATACGGCATACTTAGGATAAATTAGCCCTCCTAAAAACACAAGATTAGCATTAAGTGGGTAACTGTCTGCTGCCAGCAGTGGAAGACTGTATGGAGCTCATTATGGGAATTTACATACTTAAAATCAGAAAGGCAAAGGTTCCGTTTTAGGGCTTCATTATTATACATCTTAATATTATAGCAGAAACTGATCATGAACACTTGGTTAGAAACGATTGAATATTCACAATCTCCCTTTTTTAGAAAAAAAAAAAACAGCATGAGAAAGCAATGATGCCAAGAAATGAAAGTTTGCATGTGGTAAAGAGGTTAGAAGCAACTGCAGGAGAGAAAACAACAATCCAAAATCAGAAAGCTCAAATTAGGATCCTTCAGCTCAATGGCTGAAGATCCTGTTGGAAGATCATTAAAACCGATGAAAGAGAGGAGAAACTTAGTGCTTTATGTATGGTCTCCAAACTAAATGAAGCTGAAGCAGCAACACTCACACAATGGTCCTCAAACAACCTCAAATCAATGTTCTGTTGCTTCAAATTAGTATTTCAGGGCCACAAATTAATGTTTTGTGGCTTTTGAGACCATGAAATATTAATTTGTGGGCACAAATCAATGTTTCATGGTCACAAAATAGTTTTTGAGATGTCCTGAAGAAAGAGGCTTTATTGTTTACATGCAGTAATTTACATGCTTCAAAATTGAGAATACAAGTTTTATGTACTTAAAATTTGTATCTGACATCTTCTCTATGACTGTCACGTAATGGAAAGATTATATCTACATGGGTGAACAAATGTCGCTATTCTACATGTAAAACTCCAACATTGGACACCGTTGTACTTGCAAAAAGCCTACTGAAACACAACACAAGTGCTTTTTGCAAGAGCTCTGTAAAGAGTGTTGTAGCATCCAACTGGGTTGTAAAAGATGCAAACAAACAAAAATGAAAAGATTTTGAGGTGATTAGATTTGGTGGATCTGCAGTTGAGCTCAGATTCAGTCTCATTCACTGACTTGAAGGTTGGAAAAACACCATATTTAGCAGTTTGCTGCTACCGGTGTGGATTTGGTGAATTTTCTGTCGCTGGAGATCAAGGATGATACTTGTGAAATCCAACAGTATTGGGGACATAATTTATTCATGTGTAAAGCCTGAAAATATCAAATCATACTGGACCTTACGGGGCTACAATAACCTGACCTTTACTATTCAGTTTCTCATATCTCTGAAAACGTACTTACATATATTTTATAAAAACACAAATGTTTTTAAGTGGCGCTGAAGGCTTCTTCGATCCCACTCGACCTGCTGGAGGACCCATTATGTAAATACACACTTTGCGTGGGCAGGGAGTGTTGATATTTGGCAGTTTTAAATTCCTGGAGTCTAAAAAAATAAAAAAATAAATTTAAAAAAAGAGTCACAGGTTTGAAAGGAGATGTCGGACAAACCACTTCAGCTCAATTGCCAACAGAAAGGTCATCGGGTCCTGAAAGCTGAACGTGTCCTCCGCAAATCTCATTACATAACGTGCCGGTTCGGTCGACACATTTCTGTTTCACAAGAGGAAGCTTGAAGAGGATGATGAGGAGGGTCAGCGATTCACCAACACTGAGAGCAGCGTGAATATCGCCTTGATCTCCTGGGTGAAAAGTCTGCATAGTAATGGACTCAGGATGTCTGAACGTGAATATTTATTCAGTTTTACAGAGAAATATGAACCATACTGGATTGGTTTGAATGCATCTCTGCCTTTAGCTTAATGCCATGAATTAAAGGTTGAAGCTAAAGGAGAAAGCCAGTTGGGAGAAGAGTCAGACCAAAACCTTCAACATCCAAATTAAAATCCATAGTCATTTTACGTGCCTTACAGGCCCCGTGAAATAAAATCTATAGTTCCCAAGTCTGTAATCTTGTTTCTCTGAGCTTGTTGTTAATTCATTTCTTGATGTGAGACACATCAATATCAAAAGACTAAATTTGGAAGCATTTTCCCCTCAAATTTAAGTGTTTTCTCTTTGCTTCTCTTCATCCTTTTGCCACATACTTTTGACATGTTTTGACTGGATTGGAGAATCCAGTCAAAACATGTTGAAAGTGTGTTGAAAAAAAAACAAACAAGCTATGCACTTAATTGAACTATTTCTTCTTTTTCCTTGTCCTCTGAAACAGGAGACAAAGTGCTAATTTAGTAACACTTATTTTGAAACACTTTGTAGAATTTTCTGTATCCCTGGTAAAACACATGAAATGAAATCTAACTCGGACGTGTTTTAAAAATTCGGTCTGTGAGATTTGAAGGAGACCAGAAGACGACAGTGATCTCCAGAGTTTGACTGGCTCTTTTTCGATGTTTGGGTGCTTTCATCTGCGAGACCTTTTTGTTAATTAATTCCACTGCCCACGAGCTCCTCAGAGACTCGTTTTTGTTCGGAGTCGGGGAGAAAATCAAGTTTAATTGACCTTTAAACTGATATTTAATCCTTGCCAGGTTGCGGCGTCGGACGTTGGAGGAGTCTCTGAATCGTCATAAATAGTGGAAGTGGAAGCGGAGTGGAAGTCTGGCGCCGGCTCTCTGTCGCTGGGAGCAGATCCCCTCAGCACTATGAAGCTTCTTCCTATGGCCACTGACAGACTCTCGCAGTAAAAAAAGTGATCAAGCGGGAGAAAATCTTCTTCCTGTTCGATGAACTGAACTGTCTCTTACGTCAAGTAGGAAAGGTTCTTTTGTTTGAGAACTCTGAAGTAGCTGTTCAGTCTTCAGATGAACCTCTTCCATTTCAGAGGTTATACTTAAAGCGTTTTTATCAGGTTCAAATGAGATTCAGCTCTAAAAATGTTTGTTTTTCTTTTTGAGGTCGAAGCTTACAAAGAAAAGGGCTTTCTATGAAATGACAGCACCTCCTCTTGACAAATATTTTATACTATGTGCAGATTAATAGGCATTTTTTCCCTTTCTTGTAATTAGATAAAAACTCTTCAAACAGTAAGTGTAGTTTCCAGTCAGCGTTTGTCCTTCTGTGTTTGAACAGACCTTTGAAATGTGCAGAATCACGTCCTGATGCTCACTCTCATCATAAAACTACTTTCTCCTGAATCCAGATGTAATTATCCATGTTTGAGGGTCTGACTTTTCTAAGAACATCAAATTTTATGTGTATCCTTCTTTGTTCCGCTCTCAAGGGCTTCAGGGAACTCTTGTAAATGTCAGATTTTAATGCCTCCACTTGGTCGGAAAACAGAAAACACCAGAAAAGACCTGAAGCTTTTTTTATTTCGATCTGCAGCAGCGCTTCTGTTGGAACCCGCGGTCTCATCTAGATTATTTCCAGTGGAATCTTTGAACTTTTGGAGTCAAACTGATGTCTTTTGTTTTATTATGAGCCGTAGGAGTGTGTGAATGTGGTGTGTGGATGTAGAAATGTGAAAGCGACACCTGCCTGAGTCGGTAAATGGGAAAAGACAGCTGGTGTTTCCCTTCATCGGTGGCAGAAGTTAAGAACTCCGTCAGATTGGGCCAATGTTGTCTCTTCACCTTGTGATTTTCAATTTTGGGACTTTTTTTTCCCCCCCTTCCAGCGGCTGTTTATTTGCTTTTTGATGAAAATGATTTACATAAATAACAAACAGTGAGAGAAGAGTGCAGATGCTGCGTGCTACAGAATTACATGAAAGAATAATGATGAAAGACATCAAGCCCTAATGAGGCATCTGGAACCGCAAATAAAAAGACAACCTGGAGAATTCCTCCAGTCCCTCAGAAAGATCTGCTCGTCCTTGATACCTCAGGATGGAGGGAGGGAGGGAGAGATGCAGAGAGAGGGAGGGAGGGAAGGAAGGAAGGAAGGAAGGGAGGATGAAGGGAGAGAGGGAGGGAGGGACTGAAAGATTGAAGGAAGGATTGAAGGAGAGAGGGAACGGTGGAGGGAGAGAGAGAAGCGGGGAAGGATGAGTGAGGGAAGGATGGAGGGAGAGAGGGAAGAATGGAAGAAGGGATTGAAAGATGGAAGGAGGGAAGGATGGAAAATGGGATGATAAGGAAATGAAGGATGGAAGGATGGAGGGAGGAGGGTGAGTAACGAGATGAGACGATGGAGAAGGAAGGGATGGAGGGATTTAAAACAGGACAATTCGGGATGGAGGAAAGAAGAATGGAGGGATGGAAGAATGGAACAATGGAGAGATGGAAGGAGAGAAGGATGGAAGGAAAGAAGGGTAGGAGGAGAGAAGGATGGAGATGGATGAAGGTTGGAAGGTAGAAAGGGGTGAAGAATGAAAGGGTGGAAAATGGAGAAGTGGAGGATAAGAGATGAAGGGTGGACAGACAGAAGAATGAAAAGATGTGAAGAAGAAAGATGAAAGGGTGCTGGATAATAGAAGGACACAGAGATGTAAGGACAGACAATGAATTGATCGAGGCATGGAATGAAGAAAGGATGTAAAGAGGAAGGATGAAAGAGTGTAAAGCTGGAATGAAGGATGATTTAATGATTCTAAAATGTAGAATTTTAACTGTACCTCCAACTCATCCCATAAACTGAGCAGTGAAAGACAAAACAACTTCTTATCCATTCAGTCCCTGATCCTCTCAGTCAGAACTCCTTCAGAAAAGTAATGCAGCTACTTGAAAGGTTCTGAAAGGTAATATTAACAGCCTGACCTATTCAACACTAGCAATCACTCTTTAGTATTGAATTAAGTCGTCGACAAATATTTATCCACATTAATGTAGCCCCCTCGCTCCTTTAAAATACAGATTCTAACACAAACTAACTTGGTGACTTTGTCTGAAAGGAGGGCCGACGGCTTCTTATTTACTGCCGGATTAATCCACGTTAAAGCATCAAACTAGGTAAAACTACATGATTATGTTAGATCTTGCTAATTTCATGGTGAGATAATTTTCTGAGTTTTAGGATGGATCAGACTCTGTTCCTGACTGAGCAGATGTCAGTACTTAAAAAACCACAACCGTCAGAACACAACTGAAGGCTGCAAAGCTCACAGCCAGCAGATTAAGAATGTAACGGTGACAGCTAACTTTGTTATTAAAGGAGTATTTCCATCTACATCTGAGCAGAGATCACACTTTCTGAAAAAAAATCTACATTGATCAATAGATCATGCTGAAATTGTATTAAATCTACTTTTTTTTTTGTCTAATTTATAAATTGTCCCTATTTGAAGGACTTTAAGCATTGTTTTACTAGTTTACTGGCTGTGGACTCTGATAAATGTTTGTTCACCTGATAATAGTTTCTTGGATGAAGAACAAAGGGCAGTTTTTTGACAGATCCAGTGTTAAACCGGCTCCTCTTTGCTGCCTGTTCCCATATTTCACCACCGAGGTGCAGATCCCCAAAGAAGCTCGGCTGCATTCATTCCATTGCTGCAGCTGCTTCTGAACTCTGAGCTTGTGGAAGAATAAATAAACCTCCAGGAGCACTGTGCACTGTATGTGTGCATACACACAGCTGAATGGGATCAGAGTCGATTTCACTGCATTAGAAATCAATTTGACGCCACAAACCCATCATCGAATCATCCTGATTAAAACAAATAAGGGATTCGAAAGAAATTTGCTAATGAGTCAGAATCCAAACAGCACCGAGGAATGATGGGAGCCCTGGAGGTGCGAGGAGCTGATAGATTTGCATACGCGGTGACACAATAGCTTCAGACAGTCTCCATATGGGACTTTGGAGGCAGTGAAATTGGAAATGAAAGCACAGATGCTGTCGCAATACATCGGGGGATCGCAATTCAACAAAGAGTCTCAGAAGTGTCAGGATGTGGCAACAGGACTGCGGCTGGCGCTGCGGAGGAGAGGCACCTTCTGACAGCTTCACTTAGAGCATCACTGAAGACAAATTATCATATTTCAAATGTCAGTCAAATGTGAAAAGACCGGCTGAAGCCGCGGTGTGAAGTGTTTTTCCCTGGCAGATAGATAATCTTCTTTATGAAGTACGTGATGATTAAAGACTTTAATAAGTTTCAATCCATTTAGAGCTCTTAAAAGTCATCAAACTCAGAAAATGCCTCAGTATCCCTTGAACTTATCTTTTAATGGGTTATTTAAATGGCCAGTGCTAATCCGAATATCTAAATTATTATCGAGATGAAACGATCGTTTCTGATGTGCTGATCTGTGTGTGCATGTATGTGTGTGTGCGCGCGTGTGTGTGTGTGTGTGTGTGTGTGTGTGTGTGTGTGTGTGTGTGTGTGTGTGTGTGTGTGTGTGTGTGTGTGTGTGTGTGATGATCTGTCACCTTCTGCTCACATCCTCCGCTGAAGGTCTGCCTGCTGCATCCTCCTCTTCACTCAAAATGAGATCTGCTCATCAAATGGAGCAATAATTTACTGTCAGACCTTTTTATTCCAAAGACATCAGTCATAACATTATGACAACATGCTGACTGCTGTGTAGGTGGAGTCGTGGATGTATGCAGACTCCTGAAGGGGTTTCTGCTCTAAGACGTTAATAGCAGGTCTCTTCAGTCCTGGAAAATGTGAACTGGAACCTTCACGTCACTTTCAGCTGAGTCTTGCAAAAATGCTTCACTGGATAAAGTTCTTTCCTCTCCATCTCAGATATTTGCGCATGTACAATTGTTGGTTTTTCCCTGTAAAAGTACCTTGAAATGTATTGCTGTACAGATAAAATCAAATGTAACATTAACTTATAGCTAGTGGATTCTGGGTTATTTCGAACCAGCAGATCGTTGTGGAACATCAGTGCAGATTCATCAGCCCCTCAGCCGCGCTTTAATCCATCTCGTTCTTTAAACTAACCCTGACACAGGACTTTAACGCTAATGCTAGTTTGACAGCAACCTTGTAGCTAGCACGCCACTCTTAAGAAATCTGGTATAATGTGTTTTCTAAAGTTGAATGTCTTTGCCGGCCTGGATCCTCTTTAGCTTTGCTGAATCTGTCCTGTTTTCTATTTGATGTGTCAGGATGAAACGCAAAACATATCAATTGAATCATTTTGTTTCCTGCAGTTAAAGTTTAAAAGAATTTTTTCTTTGATGATTTCAGACTGGACGAAAGTGAAATCACACTGACCTTTGATCTTCTGGTTTCTGATATTATTTCTGGGTGCAGTCTCACTCTGAACAATGATGATAAATATTCTGGTCCTCCCATTCTGCCTGATCAAAAAAAAAAAAAAAAAAGAAATCTGTCCCTGCTAACAGCTCCAACACGAGGTACACGATGCATATTTATGATTTCCATCTGTGAGCATCAAATCATAAATAATCCAACATCTTTTCTTTTTTACAGTGAGACTCTGTGCATCTGTGTTTCATGGAGGGTTTGAACAGTTTGATGAGGAGATCACTCCTGTGGTTTCTGTCCAAATAAACACTGAAGCCATCGTCACATGAATAAATAAGAGAAACTATTGGAATGTGTTTTTACTCTACATTAGTCATCTGGTCGCTGATATGAAGCGGGAGAAGTTTTCTCTCTGTTAATCGGGCCCGAAGCCTGTTTTGTTTTTCGAATGACAGCATTACAAAGGTCAGTGTGGTTGCATCAGAGCAAGTGTTCAAACAGGCGACGAGTCTTTGATCCCACTCTGTGCTCCATCCTCCAAATGTGAACGGGAGCCATATTTAACTTAGTATTAGCATCATTATTGTCAAAACATGTGAACTCGTGAAAGCAGAAATGTGTGACAGTGTCATCCTTTACAGAACTTTCCTCTTTAGTTATGTATATAAGGTTCACACAGTTGAAACACATCAGGGCAGGGAGCAGCAATCAGACAAGAGGAGGGGAAATCAGGGAGCCTGAGACAAGAGACAGGAAACAGACATAAATGTGACATAATCAGTGGAGATGCACTATTTGAAATTTTAACTGATACCGATGTGGAATAATACTATTGTAATTACGTAAACAATATTTTCCGATAACTATATTGTTATAAAAACAAGTTTCTGTGTTGATTTTTTATGCTGAAAACCATGTAAACGCTGAGTATGAAAAAGTAATTTCTTTTTTTCCCCAAAATTTCAAATACAAAATACAGTGGATATAAAACGTCTACACACCCCTGTTGAAATGCCACATGTGTTTGAGAGATTCCAGATGTCTTCCTGCAAAATGAAGCTGGGCTTGGATGTTTCTCTTTGCAAGATAAGGCTTCCATCTTGCCACCCTACCTCATAGCCCAGACATATGAAGGAGACAGGAGATTGTTGTCACATGTATGACACAGCCAGGACTTGCCAGAAATTCCTGCAGCTCCTTCAGTGTCGCTGTTGGCCTCTAGGCAGCCTCCCTGACAAGTTTTCTTCTCGTCTTATCATCAATTTTGGACGGACGTCCTGTTCTTGGTAATATCACTGTTGTGCCATATTTTCTCCACTGGATGATGACGGTCTTCACCATGTTCCATGGTATGTTCAATCCCTTGGAAATTCTTTTGTAGCCTTCACCTGGCTGATATCTTTGAATAATGAGATCCCTCTGATGCTTTGGAAGCTCTCTGCAGACCATGGCTTGTGCTGGAAGATGCAGCTGCAAAAATGTCAGAAAAAACCTCCTAGAACAGCTGAACTTTATTTGGGGTTGATCAGAGACACTTTAATTGTTGACAAGCGTGTGCTGACTCCAGTTTAACCTGAGTTTGAATGTAATCCCCAGTTATAAGAGGGTGTGCACACTTAAACACACAACATTATCTCATTTTTTTTTCACCTCCCTGAAAGATTTCTGCTTGATTTTTCAGTTGTGATATAATAGTGGTCACATTGGTCACATTAAAGGTGGAAAAAGTTGTGAAATTATCTGTCTTGCTTTTTTTACATCACGAAAACCTTGCATTTCAACAGGGGTGTGTGGACTTTTTATATCCACAGTACAAAACAAATGCTGTTATATAAAAGTGTTAGCTTTAGGCTAACTTCAAAACTTGTAGCACCTTCCTCCATGAAGGTACTAACCCTTTTAATCATAGTTGATGAATCAAAATATCTTGACGGGGCTTTATAACTTCAATCAATTTCAACTAAAATATGTGAAATAGGCAAAATCAGAAATCTGAAAACATGTCCCGATTATGTTTCCACTAAACAAACTTATTTACAATGTACACTGTCATCAGTGGGAATTTTCCAAGTTAAATTATAACATTAAAGTAAATATCCAAACACTGAAACAATGTTTTGAGGAAGAAATTAGACAATATGATTGTATTGTATTTTCTCCACATTCCCCAACTTAAAGGAACCTTAAGCCACACATGACACAAACTAGATGGAAATAAAGATGCATCAGCTTCTGATATGTTAATATCGGAAGCTGATATATCTTGCTTCCCTAGTATTTAAATTGAGAGCGTGCCTGCAGCAGATCCCAGGAATAACATCTGAAGAATCAGGTCTATTTACACAACAACATTTTCAAGAGACAAATGGAAAGCATGCATTGCATTTTTGGTGTCTATTTGCAAAGCAATGGTGCTCGGAACCACTGAAAATGTTTGGAAAATGCTCCTCCATCATGTAAACAGGGAAAACACAACTTTCATGGGTTAGATGTGGTCAAGTCAATGCACCAATGTTGCAGTTCCTTAAAGCTCGTGTCCGGAGTTTCTGTTAACAGCTTAAATGGTAAATGGTAAATGGACGACACTTATATAGTGCTTTTACATCTGCATTAGCAGAGCCCAAAGCGCTTTACACTGCATTATCACATCTACCCATTCACACTCGCATTCACACACCGGTGGAGGCGGTTGCCATGCAAGGCGCTCAATCTATCCACCAGAATGGTTAAATGTGTTAGTCTGGTTCGATACTATAATATAATGTTGGCATAAAACAACATAAACATTTATTTATGAGCTCCGCCTTCCTCTCATAGACCCCCATGTTATCCGAAAAAGCGCCGGTCAGCCTTCAGCCAATAGATTTCGAGTTTCTGCTTTGTCATGCTGTCAATCCACGTGTGCACGCAGCCAGAGAGCACGCTCACTCACCCAGGCAGAGATGAGTTAGCTACGCAGCAGCCTAGCTAGCTTACCTAGCTTACCTCGGATATATCCATTGTCTGCTAAACAACCACCGTAAACAGCTAAACGTAGGAATTGGAGGCACTCATTTTGACTCCACAGGTAATGAGCGTGCACAATTAAAGGGGCGTGGCTTGGTAGCTCACGAAAGCAGAGGGAGGTCGAAACCTCGAGACGTTGGATTTAAAAAAAACTCTCATTCTTTCAAAACTCTGGACACAAGCTTTAAATGGGAACCTTCCAGCTATGCTGATGGATCATCTGATCATTAGTATTGAGATATTCAGTCTGTTCAGAGACATTTCTCTGACTCACAGTCGATGAGTGGATGCTGTCAATATTCCTCCATGCCCCTTTTTAACCCAGCCTTGTATTTCTGTACATGTTTAAAATTAAAGCCCTCCTCTGCCAGTCTGCTCTCTGAGCCGCTAGCAAAGCGCCATGAGAGCTCTCCACCTCATGTGACACTGAAATCAAACGCTCACCAACATGCTCGTTACAGCTCAGATGAACACTTCCTCCCACTCACTTCCACAATCAGACATCAGTCTGTTCTTTGAAATCACGTTCTCCTCTGAGTATTTGATCGACTCAATTCATCGTGCTTTTTGTTCCGATGGCCCGCGGTGTCAAGACGAGTGCTCAGAGTCACTCAGGAGCCCCCGAAGGGGAGGGGGGGCTGTTGATCTGGTCCTCTGTGCTGGAAACAGATGGCTCTCAAAGAAAAGTATGCCGAAGCAGCTGTTTGTGTCAGGTTTGAAACATTTTGTCCAAAGCATTACAAACCAGAATGTTCAAACAGCTTTTAAACAGAATCACGGAGGATTCCTGTGGTTGTTGGGCTTTTTGACACAATGTCCATAAAGTGTTTTCAATACATTAAAGCAGCTCCAGCCATCAAAATCAAGGAAGGCCAAGAAGATTTGGTCAAAAGTACAAATATGTTTAAAGAAGTGTGCAATTTTAATATTTCACACAAATCCAATTTGAAGCTGATTGACTATTGGGATGCAGTGTAACAGAGCTGCTTTTATTTAAGTGAGTGACATTTCCTCAACTGGCTCCTCATGACTTTTATTTGTGGATTTCAGAATAACATAATTTTCTCTGCTGTACGATCTTAAGTCCTCAGTTTTTTTTTTCTGAATCTCCTCTGCTGTGTTCTTCACCACAGCTTTGACTTAGTGACTGATATTTTATCATATTCCTATTTTCTTTCTTTTTCTTAGTCCCTTTTTTTATTTGTTGTTACGCTCTTTGATGACTTCCTTGCCAAGTGGTCTGACTTTATGGGAACACATTTAAGTACGGCCCGTGGACTATCCGCAAGGATGTTTTGTTTTCATCATTTCTGTCTGTCTGTCTGTCTGTCTGTCTGTCTGTCTGTCTGTCTGTCTGTCCGTCCGTCTGTCCGTCTGTCCGTCTGTCTGTCTGTCCGTCCAGATGTCAAATTGCCCCTGATACTGCAATTTTTTGGTCAGAACCACTTCAGCACCCTGCCTGGGAATGGTCCCCAGCTTGGCCAGTGGGTTTCATTCAGCCGCCTTTTGGTTTGTCCGGCCCGCACAGACTCCTCGGCAGGCAGTGTGTCTGGGGCCCCCTTGCATGATGGTTTCTAGCATTGTGATGGTGGGGATTTAAAGCTACGTCCAATCACTCCATGGTGAACTGAAACAAATGAACACAAAAGCTTTATCTGAATGCTGACATTTTCAAATGATGTTACTTTTATTTGACAACCTGCAAAACCTAGCAGTGTCTATTTTCTCAGGAATGTCATTTACCATGTTTCAGACAGATTCTGAATACATCAGACTCTATATGTTAAATTTTTCCAACAAAAAGAAACAGGTTTTGTGGAATTTCAGCCTCTCCTCACTTTTATATCCAGCAGACACCTGAGATTTTATTTTGTGCACATTTCTCCCAGAAGCTGTAAGCTGCTTTAGAATCTCAGATCCATTCACCTCGAGGTCACCTTGTAAAGTTTGGAAATCTCAAAGAAGACATTTCCTGCAGTGTTTCCAATAAAAGTAATCACAATTTTGATTCACTGCCAGTTTTACTGATTTATTATGATTACTGGATGTAACACAACGATGTGATTCAGATCTAAACAGCTGATTGTAGAGAGATACGGTGCTGAAGCTTGGCTATCACTTGCATTAATTACATTCTGTTTAGTCACAACACTGAACAAATACCAAGAAGAACACAATGATGTTCAGATCATATCGACACTCTTCCAACACTTCTGACATTATCTTCTAATTTCAGTACTCACCTCCATGTTTACTGATGCTCCTGGACTGTATCTGTAAATGTGGGAGACAAACTGAATGCAGAGGAAAAATGAGGTTTGGGAGTATTTAACCGCTAAATGAATCTCAAGGGATTTTTGTATTGGTCCTCAGCTGGTTTTAATGTTGTGGCCGATGGCCATCTGCTAATCCACATTTAGAAAGAGACCAATAATTGTGAAAAAATGTCACACACAGTGGAAAAAAAAGTCTGATTGCGAATCGAAGCATGTCCGCAGCCGTTTCCTGGCTGCGGTGATGAAGCTGAATATTAATGTTGGAATCTGAAGTCTGTCCCGATCTCACTTCGCACCTTCATCACGACAACCAAACACTTTGCAAACTCAAACGGACAACGAGAGCCAACCTTTACCTGTTTGTCCACATTAGGCTTTCACCGCCACCTCCATCCGTTCCTCCGTCCTCCACCTGACACGCAAAGTCTATCAGTAAGGCGGGTCGCGGTGTGTGATCGGGGTTCTAAGAAGAGTGCGACGCATTGTATCGGGCTCCCAAGGTGAGAACGGAGAGACAGGGGCCTGAGATTAATTCAAGCCACAGTATAATGAGGCTGCTCTCAGACTTCCCCGGTGTATAAAGACAAATGGCTTTTGTTTGTGCCAGCTTTGCCATCTTGCTTTGATAACTCCAATAATTCTACAAGTCTCATCTGCCTCAGCTGGAGAGGAAGTGAAAGACACTGGAACAGAGGGAGGGTGGGGGGGCCTTTATCAATCGACAGGGTGTTTTCACACTCTTGTGGAAGTAATCCCTGGAGAATGGGTGGAGGCTGATCACAATGCTTTCCTCTCTATGGAGAAGCTCTTTCACCCAGCACAACAAATATCTCACTTCTGATCAGTCTGCTGAGGCTGGATGGATACAGGCATGGAGCAGAGTGTGTGTTGTGAGTCTGCTTGTCAGGGTGAACAGATCAAGGCACTGATCACACTCTCACGTTATTGTGGAGTCATGTGATCACTGAGGTGATAATTAAAGCCCCCATCAATACTCATTGTAATTGCTCCACTGTTACCGCCCTCTCTGAGACGTCGGGGTTTAATGAGGCGACCAGCGGCTAGATCACCACCGGCCTGAACCAGTCTCCACTTAACCCCGAATCTCTTTTCAAATGAGACAATCAACTGATGGCACCAAAATGGGACACTGCCAGTCAAAAGATGAAATCACAGAGGAGACAGATTCGTTTGGACCCTGTTCTCTGAAGAAAAACTGAAAATCATCCTCTACTTTCATACAATTGCAGAAAACTCCATACATTGAGAATTTAATCACACATGACGATGGATTTGTTCACCGGACTATTCAAGCCTGTTGTGTTTCGTTTCAAACTGTAACACTAAACAAGCATTTCTTCAAAGTCTGATGAGGAAGAATCTATGGGAGTTCAACGACAGTCTTATTTCCTGTATTGAACACCTTTTCTCTAAACGTTGTGTGAAGATGTTGACGTTATAGGGGAGACATGGACACAAAGCTCTGGTCAGACCGTAAAGAGGGTTTCACCACCTCCTCCAATCCAACCAAAATAATTAGATTGACGTGTTTACATTCACACCAATATAACCAGATTATAATCATACAAATAACTTTAGATTTTGACCTGGGAGTTCCGCTTTCACAGTGCTTGGAACAGCTACCGATCATGCTTATTTTATTCTCCATGTTGGAGGCCTTTCAAACCAACACCGGGCCAAAGAAAGCCACACGTCAGTGGGGAAAATAGATATTTGATAGGACCATGGATCGCTGACTGGGGGAAGATGAGATTAGATAGTAGATGGTTTGACTTATTTGAATCACTGGTGAAAGGCGAGGTACGTTATTTTTACTGCAGGTACGCATCAACTGTGAGAGACATTCATTTGTATTTTATTGCATAAAATATTTTATCACCTACTAAACTGTAATAATCCTGGCTCTCATGGGTTTGTTAGATTTCTCCACAATGGGCAACACCAAAGAGTTGTCTGTGGAGACCAGGGACAGAACTGGAGCTCTGTACAATACTAGGATCGGTTCCAGGACAATAGGGAAGGAGCGACAACAGGTGTTGGTGCAGTTATTGGAATGGAAGAAACTCAAGCTGATTACCATGCAAGAGCTTCACTCTTGTGGCATCAGTGATCATGAGAAAGGTGATGAATCAGTGCAGAACTGCATCACAGGACCAGAGACCCAAGACCACAGACTAAACAATCACATTAGTAACACATTACTGCATCACACACAAAGTGCTCCTGCTCTTGTTTCATGCAATAAAAGGTGAATTATTTGGAAAATCGCTCACTGCAATTTCTGGATTGTTCTTTCAGATTCTTTCTCTCACAGTTGAAGTGTCTCAACAAATTAAGACATCTCCATTCTTTGGAAGAGAGAAAACTTGCAAATCCTCACTTTCCACTCTGTATATTCATCAATCAACACCCCCACAATTCCAAAGACTCCTCAAATAACCCTCCCCGCAGGTTCATACCAGGAACGCACTCCCTGTGAGGCAGCAGTGCTAACCCCTGCCCCACCGCGCCACCCGAAATCCGAAGACCTCAGAACCTCTTTCTGTTCCATTTTCTTATCTGCTTCCAACTTTCTCAACACATTGGCTCATTTCCTCAGGCAGCTCCGCTCAAACTTTGTGTCTGCTTCAGTGCCTCACCGGGGCTCTGCGAGAAGAGAGAGTCACGTAGCTCCATGCACAGGGACGGATTTAACCAAATCTGAGGCTGAGGTGGATATTGGCAGATAAAACTTGGAATGAAAGGCTTCCATTGACAAACTGGAGAAAACGGGGGAAAAAAGAAAAAAAAAAAAAAAAAAAGCATCCCCAGAACAAGAAATCTCAAAGTGATCAAGTCAAGTTTGGGTGAAAAAAAAAAAAAAAAAAAAAAAAAAAAAAAAAACACTTGAAGAGTTAAAAAAAAAAGTGCCTTGACACTTGATAATGAGACAGTTTTTGTATAGAAACAATAGCATGTAGCTGTTTTTTTTTTCTCCACAGATTAACTAGCTGACATGATAGTTTACAGGTGGCACAGTGGAACAGTGGTTAGCATTGCAGCCTCACAATTATTAGAGTTTATAAAGGCTTTAGATGTTTTCTACCAAACAGGCACAGAATGATAACATTAGGGAGGTGTTAATGCTTCAACTGAACCATAAAATATTAATTGATGGTATGATGGAGGAGAGGTCAGTACTGTAGCTTCAGAGAAACAACAGTCAGGGACCAACTACTGAGCTGATAGATCCATATATAGACGGACACCCAAAACGGAACAAAGGTTTTCTGTTTTCACGTTTAAAATGTTGAAAACTATTAGGGATGTATAAGTCAAGGATAAATGGAAGGGGTAACTGATTCTGCATTTTTGCAAATTTCTAGTAGAAAGAAAAGTTAAAGATGAAGCTGATGGAAAGGAGGCGTCTTAAGAAGCTGCGTATGTACCACAATGAAGGGGGCGGGGTTTGAGAACGGAAGCAAAAACGACCAAAACTGAGCCGTTTCCATCATAGAATTGTAGACTCAGAATCTGGATACACCGTCAAGCATTTTTTTTTTTTTTTATGTAGTTTAAAAGACAGCTTAGGAATAAAAGATAAAATAAGAAAAATAATTTTATTTCATGCCACCAGAATAGGCTGTATAATTTTCCTTTCACAGGACTGAAAGGTTAAAAGTAAAACTGTCATAGTAAAACTTCATCACTCTCATTTACATCGACATTAGTTTCAGCAGATATAACACGCCGGATCGCTGCAAAAAGAAAAGCTCATAGTGTTTATTGTGTTTTCTGCTTGATGCAATTTCCTGACACTGTAATTATTGCAGTCTTGTCGCTTCTTTGGAGCCTCGTCAAAAACATTGTGATGGAAGCTGAGAAATGACTGTTTGTCTTTAATTAGAAATTACTGCCCACTCAAAAACTCATCTTAGCTGTCAGCGAAGCCGCCGGCAGAAGAACGCAGGGAAAGTTATTTACTATGAGAAAAGCAGGCTGCATGCTGGGATTTAAACGACGCAACAGTTTGTAAGTGAGGATCAGTTAATTGTTATTCTTTCATTTCTTGGATTGCTTCCTCAGATTGAGTTTTTTGTCCAGGATAACATGAAAATGCTTTTTAAATCATCTGACAAACTGTTGTGCATTAACTTAATCAATCACATACAAGTCAATGAGTTTTAGTACTTAATGATAGTTTGTGGAAACTTTTATTTAATAAGTTTGATATTTGAATAGCTACCAATAATATTAAGCAAAACACGTGTTTGTGCAAACAACAGCACCCACTAGTGGTCCGACATGAAAACTGCACCGTTTCCAAAACATGAGACTGCAGCTCTGCAGCTTAACAACTCTTCTCACAAACAGCCTTGAGATGTCAATGATTCTCTGATAGCTATCGTCCAAACTGATAGCGTTACACAATGAGCTAACATAATTTCAAAGTTAATCTTGATGCCGTTTCATCGATAACGGCCGAGTGAGTAGAGAACTACTTTTAAACATTGAGTGGAATCTTCTGTGCGTATGTGTAAACAACATGTTTTGAAGGTTTTGAAGGTCTGAAGGTCTTTGTCACCACATGCTGATGAGATTGGGAGGATTTCTGGGAACAGAAGCTCGGAGCTTTTATTTGGTGCACGGCCACGCTGGAGATTACATCCAGATTGTCTCTCATTATTTATAGCAGCCATGTGGGTTTGTGTACAGGAGCTCCTCAGTCTACTGTTTGATTTAAACACATTCCTCCGATGTTTGGTTTAACATACGAGGCGATGATGTTTCCAACCTTGCTGCGGTCGCTGCTGTACCGAGTCGTCGGGCCACGGCAAAATTCTGCCAGCAGCATCTTCTCCTCACCGCTGGTTCCACGGGAAATTCATCACCCACAGAGGCAGAGCGCTGATGTACAAAAATACATTTATTTGAAACAATTTCAAAATGACAGTTTCTTAACCGTAGAAATATCCAAATAAAGATGAAACAGAACATTACTGATGATGCATGCATTGTAGATTTTTGTGCACTGGAGAACATTACAATGCTTTTGCCTTCTGAAAATAATCACAAATTGTTCAAGTATGGATTCCTCCGGAGACCTGCTACTTACAGTGTGATGTGGCATTGAAGATATGAGATGAGACATAAAATTTCCAATGATTGAGTGAGCGATGAGGAAATAAACAGCAGGAAATTACCCGGAGCGGATGAGTTTCTTCTACTGGGGACAGTTTGTCTGTGCGGATATGAAACACATCATCGTCTACTCCTTACACTGCTCCCGGAAAGCCGGATTTTCTTACAGTAAAGTGTATTTTTCATACATTCGTTACACTTTCAAAGGGTACAAGAGAACAAAGAGTCCTGTATGTTTGTTGGGGATGCACAAACTTTTTTTTTTTTTCAGATTTCTTCCTCCTGCGCCTCCTAATCCTGTTCTGCTAATAAGAATGACAACAAAGTGCCACCATCAAAGCCCCCCCACCCCACAGCCGAACAAAACCCTCCAACAAACGGGCCCGGGTTTGTGATGCGCCGAACACAAGAAAGCCGTCTTTGTTGGGCGTGTGTTGTGTCTGCGGTAACAAGGCTCCGCCGCCGGCCTGGAGATGAGAGAGAGCTCCCTTCCAGGTAATACATATGAGATGTGACAGCCTATAACTTTGTGCTGCGCTCCCTTTCCTCCTCACGCCTCGCCTACAAAGTGGGGGTCTTAATCGAGCCGAGCATCGTGGGAAAACTCTGCGAGGGGGGATGCTGTCCGGCTTTGCTTCATTATCCGCGGCTGCAGTCAGACCCCGGCCTCCGGGCTCACGAGCATGTTGGAGGAAACAGGCCGAATGCCTCCTTGTTTCATGCTGGAGACTGTGAACTGAGGTGGATGAAAAAAAAAATCTATCTGGTTTAAATGTGCTGCTTCAACTGGCTTTGTGGCATCCTAACAGGTTGGTTGAGTCACAACTAGAAATGATATTCTGCTTTTGGCACATGACAGCGGCTTGGTCCAAAGAGATTCATTTGCTGATGCAACAAATCTTGGAAGTTCTTATTAGGATCTATCTCAAAGTAACTCGAATTAGATCCTGTGAAATATAAAACCCTGTAGGCTTACAGCTGGGTTTCAGGAGGATGCATCAAATTTAAAATCATATTACCAGAAACTGGGATAGGCTTGACCAGATTGCTTTAGGTGGAGGAGAGTTGACTCTATGCTGAGCATGTCAAACAGATCCAGGGTGGAACCAAACTAGTCCTGGAACCAAATCCTAAACATAACCACGAAGAGGTTGAGTTGAATTACTTCACTGTCAGTTTCATAATCAGATGTTTTATGTCTCAGCAATATTTCACAGAAGATAAACTAATCAGGATCTCTGGTTTTCTGAGGAATATTGACACTCAAATGAATGGCAGTCAATGAGAGGGTTTGTACGTTCATTCGGGACCTCAAGCTGATTTGAAAGGTCGCTGTACGTGAGTTCAGTCAAAATGAGGATGAAACTGGCTGAAAAGTTACAGAATTTGCTTAATTTTGACGGAAGGTTGGCCGGTATGGAGTGAAATCTGTGGTCTTGGCAGGAGCTTGAATTAAGTGTTTTTTTGGGGTCAGACCTGATGTCACTGCACTCCAACTATGAACACCCTGTCTATCAGACATCCATTATGACCTGGAAATTACACTTATAAATCCATGAAATTTTGTAGAAAAACCATAAAAAGTATCACAACACCGATCTGGCAGAGTGAAGCCTCACGTCTCGTGACCTGTGACTCAGCTGCATTACTGTTACACTCCAACATAAAAGACAAAACACTTTGGATCTTCGGCCAACTTCACATAAAAAAAAACAATTTTCAAACTGAGGCCCCGTTTACAAGATGTTTTTAGGTAAAACTAGAAAACCAGAAATTTTACTTTGGAGTTGAGAGTTACCTTTGAAAAAAAAAATCAACATTTCTGTGTGTGTGTGTGTGTGTGTGGTTTCATTACAAAAATGAACAGCAGCACCCGCCCGTGGCTCTACATGAACACTATATCATTTTCAGTGTTTCTGCCATTTCCGTGTGAATGGACATTGTAAACCAGAACATTTTTTGAAATGGAAACACAACTGATACTGTATGTTTTCACTTGAAATGTCCTGTAGATGAGGCCTAAATAAAATCTCTTTCTACCCAACTTTGTTTGTACAGACTGATTCTCAGACAGGCTGTGAACTCCCTCTCTGCTCTCTGATTCACCAAAATGTTCCAGTGAAGACAAACACTGGTGGAAATGTTCTCTCTACACGAGTACCATGTACATTGGGCTGTTTCCTGGGTTTGTTATAGAGGGATAAACATTTCTATTTTCAGAGTATGACACAAAACTGATCAAATCCCATTGAGTTTGCTAAAACTTCACCAAGTTCCTCCTGAAATGCTGGGACTATTTGTTTACTTAATTACTTTTTATGTCTGACTCAAAGGTAAAATGTGATGCAATGATTCAAATAAGCATTTTAAAGATCCTCTAGGTTAAAAATGTCTTCTATATCGTATACGTTTACAGAAAATAGAAACATAATTGAACACGATCCTGTTCATTTCCATCCTTCTCATTCAAACGGAGAGAAGTGAAATCTCTACGATGTGGATACATCTCTACCTGCAGTAACGGATAAATCCTCTGTACTAGATACACGCTGCCCAACAGGAAGTGAGGAAAATGAAGAATCTGGACGGAATCAGTTGGGCTCTTCTTAGACGAATGATTAGAAAATAACTATTTACAACACTTGCTTATCTACAACACAGAAATCGTGTCCTCAGTAGGAACATGCACAAGTCAAGGACCTCAGCAACGAAAGTTGGATTTCTTTAAGTAATGTTTTAAACACACTTGTTCAAAAAGAGACCACTGTCGGATCTTCTGTCGGACTACGAGCATGTAGAAAGTAATAATATATATACATAAAACAGAACGGATGATAATATTGTACATTTCAGTAATATTCCCTGTTGGATTGAAGACTCAGACGTTATAAGTCTATATATAGGCAGAAATGATTCTCAAAGCAAAACCCTTTTTTTTCCTCGCAAATTTACAGAACTCTTCGAAGGTTTCCACGAAAGATATTTCACTCTGCGAATGAATGTCGTTATGTAGCTTATACATCCACGAAACCCAACAAGTTTTTGTAGGTAATTACAATGATCTCATCGAGTAAACGGCTGCATGGATGCTGCTGATCGACACATCCATGCAAGTCTGTATAAATGAGGTCCCTTAGAAAACTATTAACATCGGCTGTGTCGAGGATTACAAAACAGAAAAAGGAGACTTGGCCCTCCATCCCGCCCTCCCTCCATCGTCCCTGTAACGCCGTCACACCGTCGCTCTCCGGCCTCACACGCTGGTACAGTTGGGGATCTCCCTTGTGCTCTCGCAGGCGTTTCCGACTCCTCCTGAGCAGAAAGTCGGGAGAAACAGGAAGAAAGAATGTAACCTGGATAACATGGTAACGTCCTTTTAATACGTTCCAACAACTCTACATTCACCCACTAGCCAGAACATTTTGATCTCACTGAGTCATGAGGTGGCTTAGGCAGTGATAAGAAATGTAGTTTAGTGCTTTTATTCACTTCACACACATTTAATAACTTGTTAACAGAATCACAAAATGTGTATCACGCAAATCGCACAGTTAAACTTTCCATTTTAAATGAAGACAATATCAATCATGACTCAGGAGCACAAATCCATTTATCTATGAAACCAGATGATACTGATCAACTTGTCAAAGTAGAAGCTTGTCTTAAAAACAAAATTACATAAAAGAAAAAAAAATTCTGTACTGTCCTGTTAAAGTGCCAAGAAAGGATGGTACAATATGAATAGAATTTCATAGGACTGAGATGATCTGCTCCAGTGGAACTTCAGAGGTATAAAGGAGTCCAATCCTGAAGCAGTTGAGGCTGTTGGACCAAGGGTGTGTATTGACCAGAACTTCATGATGTGATATGCATCACGATGCATGGGCTGCAACACGATAATATCACAATATATCGTGATATTGCGATGTATTGTGATATTCATTAAAAAAATAGAGATAACACAAGTTGCATTCTCGTATATCAATCATTCAAAGGGCATTTCGAGTCAAAAGTATTTGTCTAAAAAAAAATCTCAAAGTAACTGCTCTTCTCTTTTCCCCAACTAACACAATACAAGTAGGTCTAACTAACTCACACAGTAACTGAAACTTTTAGGGTTTAGTTCCCTGAGTCCACTAGAGCAAAGGTTCAGAAGTCCTAGTGTATTCACAGAGAGTTTAACATATGAATAATTGTCTTCATACAAAAAAACTGAAATAAAATAAATAAAATGAGCTGTTGCACTGATACTATATCGGGACGCTGAGTATCACAGTATATTGCAATGTCAATATTTTTCACACCCCTAGTTTTGACAACACCAAGACATTCTCATCCTTGTTTTATTGAATTCCAGACCACCATGAAGAAAGACTGCGGACCAGCACCTCTCAGCACAGCAAAAAGTGTCAGATCTTCAAAACCCCAAATTGAGAACCCTTCCTTACTAATCAGCTAGGTGACACAATGTTATGGCTGTTAGTGAAATCCAGCATTGCTTTCCATAAAGTGTTAAATCAGTCAGATTTCTACAGTAGTTGAGCCTAGACTCCAGTTTCCAGTATAAAGTCCTGGTAAAGGAGGGTGAACTCACACTACAGTGAAACAGATTGCAAGCAAGAAGATACTTTAATTATAAGATGCAAATAAGCAGGCAGTTGTGTTCTTGATCCACTACTTTCTGAGTGCCCATTTAAGACAGTGACTCTGAAAGTGCAAGAGCTTGATGGTTCCTGTGAACCGAGAGAATCCACGGGCGCCTCGGCAGCTTTAGTTGGTGTGGATCCAGAACAGATTGGTACCATGTGAGAGCAGCCTGCAATTTGCTTCTGACAACCTGTTGTTTCTGCGTTAGTGTGAATTATTATTCTTAAACAAGTCAAACTGTGACTGGAAAAAGGAAAGCGATTAAAACCAGTGCATCTGTGGTCCTGCTGGTGCCTTCAGTCCGGAGGCCAAACGCTCCAACATGCTGCTTTCATTCATCATTCATTGGGAGACCTGCCAGAGTTTGTTCTTCCTCATGTTAACACCCTTTCAGCACTGTGTCTGTGGCTGAGGATTTCCCGCTCTCTGAATAATTAAAGATGGCAAAAACAGATTTGATGATTCCAATTCAATAGCTGAACAACCCCTGGAGAGCACGGCTCTGCACATGGCCATCCTCTGTGTTAAATTTGGACTTTTACTCAACAAAAGGAACCGATTCCTCCACAGATCAGGACACAAAGGAAACTAGCAGCCAAAAACTGGCCCACAAAAAGGTTTGAGTGGCCAGTTAATTGCTATACTTGAAAAAAAGCAGCTGCTGTCCTGTCCACTGGGGGTCACACTGTTCCAGTAAGAGTAGCGGTCGCAGCATAAACCAACTAGCAGAGAGTGAGAAAATCAGTGATGTAAAAGTTTGTTTTGTTAGTGTAGCGGAGTTCATCATTCCATTTGCCATACCTAATCCTGTTTTAAATTTCTATTTTTTTCCAGATTTCCAGATGACATTTATCATGTCACTTTTATACTCTACTTTGTGATTGTATTATTGATTTTTCTTGTGTCACGGTCATTACCTGAGATTACTAAATTAATGAGTTTTGCCTTGTGGTGAAGTATTTTAATTATTTTATTCAAGCCGAGTAAATTTATAATCTATTTATGATGTCTGTTGCTTTTTAATTCCTTAAATTAAGCTGTTAGCGATAGCTTTGCTAGCTATAGCTTCGCTAAGGCTAACTACTAATTCAAATAATTTAATGCTGTTCTAGAATGTTCTGGAGACTTTGCTGCCCTGAGACTGATCTGGAAACTTATTTTCATCTTTGTTTAATCATTTACCTGTTATTCTGCTTTATGAACATGTATATGTTGTTAAATGATATCAACCTGCTTTAAGCTATGTCTGCGAATTCTCTGATAACGTTGTTGTTATAAGACTGACCTGGAGATAATTTTACGCTGCTATTGTGTTAGAACAAAAGGCCAATCGAAGGAAGTGACCATTTATGCTTTCACTCACAGGAGAGAGTTCACACTGCTACTAGTGAAGTAGCATTAGCATTAAAGCCAAACCATGAGCCTGAGCTCGGGAGGAAGTTTATGCTCAAGGCTTCAGAGGGCCTACCAACTATTTTCCACTTCAGGTCTAAAGATTTTGAGTTTGTCTCAGATATTGTTTCTGGTCTGGCTCTTTTCAGAAGAAACTGAAATGTATGTGGCGCCTGGAATTACAACAACTCTGACAACACGGCCGCACATGGTTTAAAACCCCACTCACGTTTGACTCTGGCATCCAGCTCCTTCTCCATGAGTTCTTTGGATGTGGAGAACTCACTCAGGGTGATTTTCGGCGTGCTGTCACCCTGACCCACCGAACCGATCATCTCCTGCTCCTTCTCCTGGTTCACCTCAGCATATATGTTGATCCAGGGTATTTTTCTAGGGATTACAACGAGACCAAAAATGAGCTCCAGAATCACGATGGACCATCTGATGGTGTGATTCTCCTCAGTTGTTGATTCTCATTTACGCCATAATATTTTCATTTATCACAATCTGGTTCCGAGCCAATCAGCACAAGGTAAGGTACGAGGCTTTCAGTGTGACACATGGTAAGCAGACTGAGGCTGATCAAAATCTATTACCAACAAAAGGTTGTGAAGTTAAGGAGACATGTCATGACACCAGCATACAAAGAGAAGGAATTTCAAGACACGAGGCAATAACAAAGGAAAGCTCGGAGCAAAGCATCCTGGGAACAAAGTGGGAATACAGATATGTAGGGGAAAAAAAAACAGCCGAACAAAGGATTCATGATGCATTCAGGAGCGACTGGAAAGCACGACAAATGGGCCTGCATGCTGTGGATGTATATAATTTCCCACTGGATAGAGATTCTGTGATATCCAAGGAGGCATTTTGACATCATTCAACATAATTTCAAGTCATGAGACAATAACAGAGGAAAACCAGGAACTCGGTACACTGGGAACAGGCTGTGAATACAGAAAAGTAGAAGCACAAAGCAAAGCACAGACTCATGTTGCAGTCATGAGCAACTGGGAAGTGGATAAATCTCCACGGCTAGGTGGGTAAAACCTAAACACTGTCAAGCTCGAAACCTTCCCCAAGGAAACTGTAAAAGCAAAGTGTATTGATAATAAATTGCTTTAAATGATCATTTGACCCATCTGTTGGTTTGTACGCGTGAGGCCTTACCTGCACATATTCATGTGTTACTGTTAAAATGAACTTTCTCAATTGGCAACTTCTCAAGTTCTCGGCTACACGAATGCATCTTGCACAAGAAGGTTGGGGCAGTTGGGGTAAAAGTAAAAAAAACAAAACAAAACAAAAAAAACTCAACTCATTATTTTCCAAACTCTGACAGACCCATAGAAAGGCAGCCATGTGTTGCCACAACTAATTTGGAATAGAATAGCTGTGCTTCCTGGAGCTGATGGGTCCACACCAACTTTAAAGCTTTCTTAATTGTAATTATACTTCACTGACTAATTTACAGGCAAATTACAGCGACACTGGTATCGTCCGCCATCTACATTTACAATGCCTCGTATACATCTTTATTTAGTGACAATCCAATTTATTTCCAATTACGATTCATTTTTGTTATTAATTGCTCTGTTTTGTCAACTGTGAGATTTCTTGAAAAATGCATCCTCTTTATACTAATGGGAAAATTTTCATATCCATAATTAATGACAGCTTTTCCATTTCCCTCCGACTTTTCAAGAGAATCATTTTGAGTATGAATAATTTATTCGGCAAATAGGAGCCGAGGCACAGAAAATCCGCATATTAAACCTTTCTAATGATCATTTGTGCCTCATGCAGGGGAATCATGCAAGAAGTATGTGCATAACCTCCGAGGGGGGTCTTATTAAATCAAACCACCGAAACAGGATCGTAATTGATAGGTCCAGACTCTGCTCATCTGGCTTCATCAATAATAGAGAATATGGTATGTGTTCAGACAGGGGTCGCGTAGAGTGAGGCTGTAAAGTGCAGGAGGCGGAATTAATCTGGAAGATTTGTACCTCTTGAACTTGTAGATGAGGAACACGGCGAGGCCCAGGAACACCACCGACAGGAGCATGAGCATCGCCGAGCTGCTGTGTCTGGGACTGGAGTCCACCAGAGGAGCTGTGGAAGCAGAGCAGGAGGAGGAGGATGCAGCGTTTCTCAACGTCTTTGCACTGATTCACTCAAGCCAACAGTGAGAGACTGGATTCCATCACAGTTGAGACAGACAGGCACACACACATTATTTCTTTTTTGTTTTTTGTTTTTTTGGGGAAACCTGCAGAAAATCCACACTTGCACAGGACAAAAATAAGTGTTTTCTTTTATTAATTCCACCAAGATATCCATATTGTTATCAACTGCTACACCACTGTGCAATCCTGAAAGCACACAATGGAAATTAACCCTCCTCTCCACATCAGTCCTGTAATGATGTGGTCCATTTTCCTGCCCTGAATCAGTGGAAATGTGTCGAAGTTGTAATAAGTGGCTTTATAAATATTCACTGCGCAGCAGAGACGTGGGTGACAGTTTCATTTCTTACAACTTGGGAATAAAAGACCTGAAACCAGACATTTTTTTTTACCGCAGTGTGACTTGTTGCCATTAACTAGTAAAAGGATTTCATTTAAATGGCGCCTTTCCACTAGTTGAGCAACAGCCAAAGCACTTCATGCTGTTAATCACATTCACCCATTCACACATGCATGGAGGCAGCCGCCATGCAGATCGCTCAGTCCATCCATTTGGGAGCAAGTTGGGATTCAGTGTTTCAGTGTTGCTCAAGGACACTTTGACATGTGGACATGGGGAATCGAACTTGCAAAATTCCCATTGAGAGACTCAAGCAACAGCTGCCCTTTGCTTGAAGTGGAACTCCAAATCAGAATGCTCTGTGCTTAAACCACAATTTTTCTGTTTCAGCTTTCCAAACTCAGGTTAGTTGAGCTGTTTCACTGCCTGGATTTACTGCTGGGTTCATCCATTCTTAACCACATAAAAAACCATCACGGTTACAATGAATCCATCAGGCAGGTTCTCAGGACTGTTTTTTTCTGGTTTTCTTTGATTCAAGCAGATCCAATTTTGACAATAATCACAACCACTCTCAGTAAAATGACTTTTAGTTCAACGCTCTCTCTCTTCTTCTGGAAAGTTTATTTAAAGGCTCATTAAACTGTTCAAGAAACACTCATAAAAGATGTGGATCATGCAGCACTTTTCTATTTGTGGAACCTTTAAATTTTCCGTGAATTGTCTGTCTCAAAAACAAATCAGAATTTCCAAAGGCGTGATAAACTTCAGTTCTTGAATATTTCTGCCTGTGCTTTCTTTTATCTTTGAAACAAATTAAAAAGCCGATGAGTTGATATCCTGAGTTCCTCTTCCAATTATCTCAGAGAAACAATGTTCCTGTGATTTTTAAATGTCGGAAAAATTAAAAGTGGATAACAACCTGCTCTGAGGAGAGCATCGCTGCCGGGGCTCGTCTCCACTCGAGGTTAGAGAGCGCAATTGTAGACGGAGCCACGGAGATCACAATAGGAGCTCAAAAAAGACACTACATTAAAAGAAAAAGACTAATTGTTCATTAGTCTAATGGAGATAAAGGGAAAAGGAGAGTCTCTCACTCTGGGAGTGTACTGCCACCTACACTCATGTGAAGCTTTTTTTGATTTCAGCTTTCTTTGCCACTCTGATGGGTAATATTTAAATGGTCTCAAGTGTTTATCAACCATTTTATCCAAGTTCGGGTCACAAGGAACCAGAGTCTATTGTAGGTAATGTTATATGAAGGACCGGTTTCAAGTCCATCACAGGGTAGAAGGAGACATCAAACACAGGTGGAAGCAGTGGCGCAAATGTTCTCATTTGAAAAGAAAGCTGCAGCTAAGGATGACTCAGCAAAGCCTGCATCTTTTTCTCTGTTGACCTGTGGGAAAAAAAAAAAAAAAAAAAAGCAACAGAAAACCTTAGAAACACATTAAACTCTGACCAAAGTCCATCCAAACTACTGTGATTATGATGACGATGCAAGTTTCTATAAAAAAAAGGCCCCCAACTTAAATCCCTCTCATTACTCTGCGGAGAGTCTAAATGTCTGTCATTGAGGGAAATCACAATGCAATTTTCACACAACGCTGGAGCCCTTCAGCTCAGAGATGGAGGCGTGAGGTGCAGCTGACCTTTCTCCACAAGCTTGAAGGCTCTTTAGACCTTTTCTCAGGAAGTGAAATATAAAGCGGGATCCAGCTGAGGACAGCTTCCATGTCATTAAAGTGCAGCGCAGCACAGCGTGCGCCGGCAGCTACACACTCCCCTCTTCACGCCGAGCCATTTGGGCCACAGACAACTTGTGGCTGCGCGTCTCCAGAGACTTTGTGTGACGAATAAAACCAGCCAAGCAGTGCAGACAAGCAGCCCGGTAGCTGAACGAAGAATTAAAGCTGGAGAAGACCGACTGTCTCAACTCACTGTCTGCTCAGTGGATCCCTTCACAGGGGCAAAAAAACACAGAGCTACATAAACCAGAGGTATCACAGTGACGAGTGAATATCACCGATTATGGTTTTATCACCTTGTTAGGTAGAATATAGGATGCAGCAAGTGTACATGGTGGTGTCGTGGTAGCAGTCTTGTTCCAAATCAATAATTTCGCTGATTCAATTCAACTCTGGAGTTCTTTCCAATATCTGAATTTAGATATCTGCAGATATCGATACTATCCTCTCTGCAGACAAGTCTGAAATGTACAAATGTATGAATTCTTGTCCCTAAAACCAACTGAAGGAAAGTATAAGGTCAGAAAACAAAGCCAAAAAAATAGGAAATCCTGTTAACAGGAAGAATCCCACAATATCCAACCGTAAGGGTTTCAAATTGACTGTCAATATTTATTAAATTCAAGACCGATACACACAAAGTGTAAACTTCTCGAACACGACTCCTCTCCAGATAAAACACAGAGGGCTGTTTCATTTCAACAGCATGATTTTTTCTCATGGATCAGCAACAATTTTTTTTCTTTGAAATAAAAGTGCAATAAGTGTAAAGATCTTACACAAACACAATATCAATTAAAGAGTTTATGCCTGAACAGCACAAATCAAGTACCGAAGGATTTTTGGGTGTTAAAGTTGACCTGGATTAAGATCAGTGTTAATCTCTCCTCTCTCCCAGCAATCCCTGCCGGCTCCTGTCCTCTTTAATGTGGAGCTTTTTCAAATGTTTGATGAGGTTTGTTGTATTAGAGGTTGTATCCCTACTATACACTCACTGCATGCAAAGATGTTTATGCTGTTGAAATGGTTGTACTGTTAATGTGATTGTGAAGAAGGTGGAAATCAGCTCAGCCTTGAGAGACGTTGCAGTTATTGTGATGACTCCTTTAATATACTGTGTTTTCAGTGTTGTACCTCTTCTTATGTCTTGTAATCTTTTCTGAATCTCTTCTGTTGGTTGGTTTTCCATGTTCATATTTTTTGGGGGGGGTCCAGATTTATTTGCTGTCATGACTCTCAAATACATTTGAAATCTGCCTCTGCCTACACGTTGAAGGTTTGTGTTTGTGGGGGCTCGATGCTCCATCTAATGATGAGCCCAAGCAAACAAACATGGAAACAATCCTTTTCCCATTTAAATAGGGACTAATGCACACGAAAACCCTCCAATGAACACTTCTGCTTAGGAGTAAAGTCACTTATGGTGTTGATTCTTGGATGATCACTTAAAAAACTCATGAACAAAAATACAATCTATTTGTGAGAGCATGTGGAGGGGGGGGGGGGGGGGGGGGGGCTCCTCCTCTTTGTGGCAAGATTTAAAGTTGGGAATTGGTCGACAGTCATTTTGTCAATGAATTGGAGCTCATTCTAATTTGGCTTAGGAAATGGTTTATTGCTCTCTGTGTTGTAAATAGAACTGTTACAAAATCATCAGGAAGGTTACTGCCTGAGTCCACCACATCCCCATTCCTGTTTTTCTCTCTCCATATCTCCTGTGACGATCATTTTCAACTTTCAATAATGAGCAAACACTCTTTCAACACTAAAAGCCTCTGTAAATCATGTAATCATGTAAATCATGTAAATTTGTAGCTGCCAAACAGGACAAGGGGGTAAAAAAACCCCTAAAACAAAACAGTGAAACAATATACTAAAAATAGATTTTCTGACGTATTGTGCTTACTTTAGTATCTTGCAGTACAAATGTTAGTTGACAAAATAGCTTTTAATCTTAAAAGTCACATTTTTCAGCCTCAACTGAAGGACAACAGTCCCTTTAAAAGACAGTCAAACGATCATAAATTAAACAATGAGCATTTATTGCTCTGTAACTTTGAGGAATCCATAAATAATCAAGGTTGATGGGGTTGGCTGCAGACTTCTGCCCAAAGCTGCTCACACAAAAAGAGTTTTTCAGTCGATCCATCTTATTTACAGTCCCGATGCCTCTGTGAATCAGCTCTGATTTGATCCTCACACCAGCTGCTTGTTTTCTTTTTTGTGCATCGGAGTGTTTCGAATGTCAACCAGCCTCACAGCGGTTAAGAAATGCTGTTGACTTCTCCAGCGATTCTGCCTCTGCCCTCCAATAGTACAGTGTTCTTTCTCAAGGACTAAATAATCAACATAATTATACTCAGTGTAACACTCATTTTGTGGTTGGATGGCCGTAAAAGAAATCGAACAGATGTTTGGCTTTTGATGGCAGGCATAAAAGATCCCTCGTCTCAAGGAGCTCCACTTAAAATCAAACCCCTCCCACAGTCCCCCGTGTTGCTTTCCACCGGCTGGAGCCGGGCTGACAGGAATTTTAATTGGTGGACCAAAGATGAATTCTTCTTGTCAAAACATAGTTATTACAGTTGTGTTTTGTGGCACTTCAAATTGAGGAAGGGAAAAAAAAAAAGGCTGTGTCATAATTAAATTAGCCATGCAAGCTCATGTTACGGCTGACAATTTAATATTTACCCAGCGTCAGCTGTGTGTTGTACACGATCACTCTGACTCCGGGCTTCAGCTCGAACTCCACCAGGTTCTGGTTCAACGCGCTCACGATGATGTCCGACGCCTGGCACGAACGACAGACACAAACAAACATAAACAGGCATAACAGACATAAACAGACACAAACAAACATAAACAGGCATAACAGACATAAACAGACACAAACAAACATAAACAGGGATAACAGACACGAACATAAACAGACATAAAACACACAAGCATATATAACATACAGACAAAACAGATAAACAAACAGATATAAACCAATACAACAGGCAAAAACAAACATAACCGACACACACAAACAGATACAACAGATACAAGAAGACATAAACAAACATAAACAAACATAAACAGACACAACATACACAAATAACAGACATAAGCAGACACAAACAAGTACAGGTGTAAAACACACAGACATAACAGACACAAACAACAGACAAACAGGCACAAATAGATTAGAATCGAGATTGTCTACAGTAAAGGGGCGTGTCTACATTTATGCAATTTTTTTTTCTGACACTAAAAGTCTCAAAAACCAATAAAAATTTGGTGGTTCTTCTTGTCCTGTGAGATGACGATAACCAAAAAAGGCCGATAGAAATACTGTTTTAATGACTTGTTTATTCAGATTTTCATTCATTTTTCATTTTAAAATGTATTCTTTATTAGATAAAATTGTGAGCTATCCAGGCGAATGGTGCCTTGCCCCATAGTTGACTGGGATTGGCTCCAGCAAGCCGCCACCCGAAATGGGATGTAAACAGTACGTAAGAAGGATGGATGGATGGGTTTATTAGTAGTTGGAGCCTTTCAACAAAGCAAAAAACTGAACATCACAGCACCTGTTTGACGATAAATTTACAGCGTCAACGTTGGGTTTAAAAGCAAGAAGTTTTGTGTGAAACACTTTTTAACCCAACCCAACCTGACATCTGGGACCCATTGGAAGTGAAGGTTCACATCCGGGGCTTTTTTAGTCAGAGTTTCAGTTAAGGAAAAAAACATAAGTATCGATCTCCAGATAACACAAATGTCCATAAATCAACATCAACATCCCTGTGAATACTGGAATGTGATTTTGAACACATGCATAGTCAGACATACCCGCTCCAGCTCCTCCTCGCTCTTTTTCTTGCCTTCTGATTGGTTCTTGTGGGGCAGCAGGAAGAGCTCAGCTGCTGTTGGCACTCCGGGGAACACGGCTACCAGCAGCTGCTCCTCGGGGAAATCAGACACCTGCAACCAGGCAAACATATGCCTCATCGAGCTTCAGCACTGCACATACACCGCTAACGTTCGCTTGAGGCCATAAGACAAAACATACGGAAGCGTCAGATGGGTTAGAGGACACATGCCGAACGTCTCACGGCAGGCTAAGCACCGAGGTGTGGAGGTGGCAGGAGTGACTCCTCTATATACCGCCATGTTACAGCGATATCATGTTCTGTTACATTTGAATTGCTGTTGGTGCATCGACGTCCCGCTGCATCTAATCACAGTGACAAATGAAGCAAAGCGACTGTAACACAATCCAGAGTGCCTGTTTCACAGCGGCGCATGTAAACTCAGTGGCCTCCACAAAGCCGTGCCAAACATAGCGTAGCCGGATCTTTTTCACGGATTCCAGGTTTGAATACGATGTTTCACATGAAATTCCTCCAAGTGCTAAGATTCATCCTAATTATGCACTCACAGTTTCATTCAGTGTATAATTGCCTGACTAAAAATCCCTGTAGGAAACTAAGAGGCTGCATCCGCTCAGACCTTCAGCTCAGACGACGGTGATGATTTTCATGCTGGGTTTGTCTGCAATCTTTCATTTTGGCATTCGAGCGATTTGATTTAATTTGTAGATCTTTTGGTGACTGTGTGAACAGGTTTTAGCATGAGGCCAACGTATAAACAGCATCATATACAGTATGACATGTTATGAAGTAATAAACATCACAATCAGGTGAAAATGTATTGTTTTTGCGTTTTGGTTTCAGAAAAGTTTCGAGTTTGCATGGCAATGTTTTTAAAATGTGCGCTCACTCAGAAATGGCAGAAATGCTGAAAATGATGTAGTTGGCATGTCAGGCCACTAGTGGGTGCTGTTGTACACACATACGGTAACAGTACATTAGATACCATCTTCACATTACTTCACTGCACTCCTGTTAGCTGGAGACTCATTAATCCTGAACTCCCCCAATAAACAAACATGTCCCTCTGAATGTAGCATGAGCACTAGCAAAGCTCTCGTCCTGAGTTATTATTTCACTAAGCTCCCGTTTATAGATAGATAGATAGATAGATAGATAGACAAATAGATAGATAGAAAGGAATAATTTGCTTTGTTCTGTTTCACAGAAAAAAAGAGCTGCGGAGATAAAAGCAGCACTTCAAATGAACAGAGCCATAAAGAGAGTTGAACTTTATCTCCAGCCTACAATTGTAAGCACATAAAACCTAGTCAAGCATAATTTATTGGGAAAGAACAGAGAACAATAGAGCTTTTTCTTTTTCTATTTAACACTTGACAGTGTTCATTATGTACAAAGTTTTCCCAGCTGGATATCCGTGTATTTCACAGTTGTTTCATTATAAATGCTGATGACTGCGAGAACAGCCGGGAATGTAAAACTCAGCATTTTGTTAAAACAAACATCCTCAGAAGCTGAAGTCCGTCACTCCTTCAAGATGCATTGTTTTACCAAATCCACCCTCACAGCGTGGCTTCAATGCTGCTTTTCAAGGTTTTAATTCAGGCTTCAGCAGCCAGATTGGTCCCAGTCACAAAAAAACACCACACTGGTTGAAGTCATGTGGAGACAGCGTGAAGATGAAAAGAAGCTTTGATTTTTCTCGTTTGTCAGGTTTCATAATTATCCTGTATTGAAGCAGCCTGCCCCGGCTCACTGCAGCGACTTTAACCAGCGTCTGTGTCGGGATGTTAAAGTTTACTCTGCCCTCCAGCTGAATGTTCGCATTCATTTGAAACGGTTTTTACGAGAACAATTGATTGAATGTTTTCTGGCATCATCTTAATTTGTTGGGATGTGAAGTGAAGCAGATTTTTTTTTGGAGGCCAGTGTTTTTAAAAGCCGGCGAAGGGGCTGAGCGGGGATGGTGATTACTCTTCGTTCTCCCGCCTGTGATGGTTTTATGTTTTCCCCGTGGCCGGGACGGACGGCGGAGTGGATACAGCCAAAGCGCATCAATTATCCAGCACAGGAATCACTATTTGAGGAGCAAAGCAGTGGACAAATAATCGCTGTGGGCGATGAGAGAAGAGGCGTTAAAGGGTGAATGAAGTGAAGAGGATGACAGGAGAGGCAATAACCTCTGGACAAAAAGAAATCGATGCGCTTGGACCATGTTTACTCTCCCTGCTGCAATCGGTCATTAGTCTCAAAATCTGGCTGGCTTATGTGGCGCGCTCACTGTGTGATGTTCTGCAGATCCACTGCCGGGAACAGACGTCAGCGCACCGCCGTAAACAGGAAGGGGGGTTCAGAGAGTCGGTGAGGACGAGGTTACCCGCTGCAGGGAAGTCAGCCTCAATTCAGTGTGGCATCAAGATTTCATAGTGCAATATTTCGCAACTTTACTTCAAGAAATATCATTTGAAGGAGATAAATTCTGCACAGACTGCACAGAGGGGCGATACGCTCCTTCACATTCAGGGCTTTGTTTGGATGCCTTCATTCATTTCTGCTTATGTTCAATATGGGAAAAATTTAGATTTAACATTAGCTATAAGATACCAAATTAAAATGTCAACTGAAGCAGTGAACAAGTGATTCTCGGTGGGTTCTTTCCTGAAGCAGTCCCAAGAAGAACATCTCAAGAAACCATAATGCTGTATCGAAGCAGGAGCCATCAAAAAAAAAAAAAAAGGAGTGAAGCAGCTACTGAGGTCTGCTCTCGTTTCAAGAATTTAATTTTCAGTTTGTAAGTCACTAATTGATGCAGGCAGATTGGAAACCAGTGATCTGCACATTTCACTGTGTTCATGACCCATCACGCCAATGAATGAATGAATGAAGAAAATTCAGAAACTACATATAGACGAATAAAAAATAGATATGATATTTTAAAAAGCCATACAATGACGCAGTGATTAGTGCTCTCTCCTAACAGCAAGAATATCCTGGCTTCAAATATCGACTGGGGCCCAGGTTCTTTCTGTGTTGAGTTTGCATGTTCTTCTTTGTGTGTGTGTGTGTGTGCGTGGGTTCTTTCCAGGTACTCCGGCTTCCTCCAATGGTCCAAAACATGAGCCTAACTTCAGCCCACGTATGCATGTTTATTTACATACACTCACCGGCCACTTTATGAGGCACACCCGTCCAACTGCTCGTTAGCGCAAATTTCAAATCAGCCAATCACATTGCAGCGACTTAATGCATTTAGGCATGGTCAAGAAGATCTGCTGCAGTTCAAACCGAGCATCAATGGCGACGAAAGTTGATTTAAGCAACTTTGAACGTGGCATGGTTGTTGGTGTCAGATGGGCTGGTCTGAGTATTTCAGAAACTGCTGATCTACTGGGATTTTCACGCATAGCCGTCTCTAGGGTTTACAGAGAATGGTCCGAAAAGAAAGGAAGAAAAAAAAAAAACAGTGAGCAGCAGTTCTGGGGGCAAAAATGTCTTGTTGATGCCAGAGGTCAGAGGAGAATGGCCAGACTGGTTCGAGTTGGTAGAAAGGCAACAGTAACTCAACTCACTTTATGACTGCAGTGTACCCAAATTCTGATGGCTACTTCCAGTGGGATAAAATGCCATGTCATACAGCTCGAATCATCTCAGACTGCTTTCTTGAACATGACAATGAGTTCACTGTACTCAAATGGCCTCCACAGTCACCAGATTTCAAACCAATGGAGCACCTTTGGGATGTGGTGGAATGGGAGATTCGCATCATGGATGTACAGCCGACAAATCTGCAGCAACTGCATGATGTTATCATGTTGATATGGACCAAACTCTCTAAGGAATGTTTCCAGTACTTTGTTGAATCCATGCCAAGAAGGATTAAGGCAGTTCTGAAGGCAAAAGGGGGTTCAACCCGGTACTAGCAAGGTGTGCCTAATAAAGTGGCTGGTGAATGGAAGTCGGCAGTAAACATGGTGCTCTCCATGGTGCTGAAGTATCTCCTGAACACACCTGAGGAAATATTTTAAATTCCTGACACATTGTAAAATGCACACATGCATACACATACACACACACGCACACAAAGAAACAATCAAAGGCCCAGAAGTTGAAAGTAAACACGGTGCTGTCCATGGTCCTGAAGTATCACCTAAACACATCTGAGGAAACATTCTGAATTCCTGCCGCACACTCAAATGCCTGCATGAATTTATGTGCGCGCGCGCACACACACACACACACACACACACACACACACACACACACACACACACAAAGAAACAATTAAATAAGGACAAGGGCACATACAGCGTATATATATATATATATATATATATATATATATATATATATATATATATATATATATATATATATATATATATATATGTATAAAAGAACTTGATAGTTGACATATAGATTAAGAAGTTGAACAGATAAATTTAGCATAAATGGATGGATGAATAAATCAATAAATCAATTAAATCTGTAAGTATGAGGATTTTGAAAGAAACATCAGTCCGTATTTTTTTTTTTTTTCAAATTAACACTCTTTACTATTTGTCTTGTTGAGACAGTGATGTGTGAAGGACCAATATCCATCCATCTTCTCTGCTGTTTTATCTAACCTCAGGTTACAAAGCACTGAAGAACAGTCACACATTCACAGGAAAAACATACAAACTTCACACAGAAAGGCTCCCGAGCCCTAAAACAAATGATGTTCTTGCTCATATCAGTCTGTGACATCAAAGAAAGAAACAAATCAGTTCATTCAAAACAGTAAGTCAAGCTTGGTACAAAACCCTGATTGTACTTCAGTCGTGAGGAAGTGAGACTCACTGAACTCAAGTCATCAGAGAGGAAGCTCATCATCAACATTACTACTGTTTAGCAGAGTGAGAAGAGGAAAATATCACATCACGGGACGTGATCTAGCAGGCGGACGCTGAAGGAAAAGTGTTTCATCGCCTTTGGGGAAGCAAAGTGGGGACGGGAGCTTGATAGCTGGCATTAACCTTCAAGGGAAGCTGGAGGGAGTGTGACCATTGTAAAGCGTACGAGTCGGAGCGGAGCGACGTTCGGGGAATGAGGGAGCGTGGCAGCTGCAGATAGACAGAGTGGAATGAGATAACCTCCATTACTGCGTGAGCGCCGAGGACCGGCTGAGGCGGCGGCGCAGAAACGAGCCCGGGTGAAGAGTGCAGAGGCACGGCGTGAAGGATTCAGCAGAAGGGCCGCACCTCTGCTAAATGGACCTTGACTTTAATTGCGAGTTGTTCCCGCTCGCTCTCATCTCCTGTTTTATTGTTAGGGAGTTGTTTACTTTGTTGGAAAACCATCAGTTGCAGACTGGCCTCTGTCTCCAGCAGGCAGGAGTTCTCAACCATAGCAAAGGAGAGGGAAAAATAAACCCGCTTGTCATCACACGGGCGAGACGAGCGCATGGAGATGAACTTCGTGTCAGCCGCCGTAAACACATCTACTTTCGTTTAAGGGACGGCAGATATCAAACGCAAATAGTGCGATTTGAAAAGATAAAAACAAACAAGAGCAACAGTTCAGCCTCTGATAGGATTTAGTTATAATAGAAAAGCGAACGTGGAGATGACTCATCATCACTAAGTGGTGTTAAGTGAACAGCCAAACTAAGCTGCCACATCTCCCGTGTTAACACTCCGATGGTGCACATAACAGAGAGTTCACAATATTTACTCCTGGAACAATCTGATTGCTTAGACTAAAGCCTGCGGATCCCCCCTTTGGCCTGATTTGCCAGACATTTACAGTGAAGCCAAAGCCTGGGGGACTAACAAGCATACCAGAAGCACAACAAAAGCAAAAAGGAACAGCTCTCCTGCATGTCTTTGGGAAGTGTTTTATTTTCTGCTCTGCTGAGGAAGTCCAGGACCCGACTACTCTACAGTGTGGTATTATAATGTTCTAGTGCTTAGATTAGTGCGTTCCATGTGCAACCACTAGATGTCACTGTATGGCAACAGAATGCTGCTACAGCACCACAGAAGAACCTCCAGTTATTTGACTATAATAACAAAATTATCTTTATAAAGAAAAATCTGCGCAGAATTTACAGTAAAACTGATCAAATTTATGGCAGAAAAAATAAACTTGAGAAGCAGAAAGTTTAGAATGTGGGAAAAAGAGAGAAACTGTCACTATGATGAAGATTGTGGGCTAAAAGCCAAGCTGACAAACAAATTCACAGAAGGTTCTGGAAGAGCAGCAGCAGGATCAGGATTTTCCCAGATACAGCTGGACATGGAAAATACTTCTTTGATGAGAATTTTTTGTTTTCTCCTTGTTCATGACACTATTTTGCTGGAAGTGACTTATCATCTGGAAATTACGGTACACCCAGGTTGACGGCTTCCATGAAAGGTGGTCCTTATCCAGGGCGGCGACCAACCTTTTGTTTGGAGATGACCCAACAGTCCAGATCCAGGCTGGTTGATCTGGAGCTGCTTTCTTAGCTGTGCTGCTGTGGGTTGAGCCTTAATGTAGTGAACTCTCTCTCTCTCTCTCTCTCTCTCTCTCTCTCTCTCTCTCTCTCTCTCTCTCTCTCTCTCTCTCTCTCTCTCTCCTCTGTACCTTCCTGCAGGGTCTCTCTGATCTGTGCTTCTTTCTGTCATCAGCCTTTGGTTTGTGGAGTTACTATTTCCTGTTCTGTTCTGTCAACCCAACAATCCCAACAGCTTCGCTCCACCTCTGAGTTTGCGTCACACGAAGGCATCTTCCTCTTTTCTCCTCACATTGCCTCTGCATCTCATGTGGAATGGTTGAGTTTATTCTCCATATTTCATCCGAATGCAAAGTGCTGTGAGATAACGGTGCTGTAATTGGCGCTGAATGACGGAAACTGAATTAAAACGAGAACAGAAACAGCCATATGAGACTTATTTTCCACAATCCTGAATGATTTCATTTAGTCTGAGTTGATTTATGTGTGCAAGTGTGTCTGCAATATTAAGTTTCACTACGTGTGTGCGTGTGTGTATGTGTGTGTTGTGAAGACTGTGCAGTAGTGTAGGTGGTAACTATGATGTGAATAGAAAGTAGCTGAACCAGACTTGGCACAACTCATAATATGAGTTGTTTAAGTAGAATTTTTTTTTTCAGTTACCAGAGTGCATTGGTGCATTGTAAGTTACACAAGGAAGAGTTTACTTCAGGGGGAAAAAAAAAAAAAATCACTTCTGAGCTGCTGTTACTCCCTCAGTTTCTATACTGTCTGCACTCAGTGCTGATTCATGAAGCAAATAATGATCTGTTTGAGGAGTTCAAGAGACATATATGCCATGTGTACAAGTCTACAAGAAGTATAAGTTTAAGAAATAAAAAAAAAAAAATCATATTTTTCCTTCAAACGATTTAGACTGTTCTTTGATGTGATAATCAACAATTCAGTCGAACCTCAGGAATGATGTATTTTGTTGGTTCTGTGGTTAACCAGCTCAACGTCACAGATACTCACATTAATTGCGATCCATTTGTCAAGTTTTGGTGATTGGACAAAATTACAAGGTTGCGCAGAATTCATGGAGATTGGTCAAATTTAAATTAGTTGTTGAAATTGCAGTGTTTCTGCTTCTGAGATGTACTAATACATGCTTTACATTATTTTCTTAAAACTGGATTGAAATGCAGAACACGGACACGGTCGTGGCTCGGAAAGTGAGGCGAGTTTGGGATGCCAGTTTTGCAAAGGGATTTTGAAGTAAGTACGTCTTAATATCTCTAAGCATTTTACATTAGCATACCATGTCATTAGCATTTACTGTCATTTTACAGCAAAACACAGGACACGTAAACACAAAATAACATTGCCAGTAGTTGCAGCAGCAGTCCCGCGATCGCTCCAAATTTCTGACATGAAATGAAGAATTTTATCACAGCTCATCTCTGGTCACATACAACGATGTCGGCCATCCTTGACCCGGCATCACGAGGTGAAGTCGGACCACGGATTTAGAGCCAACACCAAAGATATCGCCATGATTCTCTCATATCATCTTTCGTCTGGGACGGCCAAAAATACATACAGCATATGAATTAGACTTTATGCCATTTAAGAAGTGCTCTTTTCAGAACCTGGGATCGGCAATTATCTGAAGGTTAGTAACTGTTGTACTTGTACTCATCGTTTGGTATCGGTGCTTCCCTAATCCCTGGCAGAGAGCAGGTAGTTTTCCATCTCAGTCTTTCAGATGCATCTGACATGCAGGGAATCAGTGCTGCTAATTTCTTTCTCACCCACATTGTTGCTTGTCTTTCAGCAACTGCTGATGTTTTTGCTCAGGGTCGCCAAAAGTTTGAAGTATTTCCCACAGATGTTTGTGTTCCTTTGTTTGATCGAGAGCACTGGAGGGTACATTATCAGCTGTGTGCTGCAGCCGTCTGATAACACCCAGTGTATATACCATCGGGTGTTGAGAGTCACAGAGATCGCTCTTAGAAAGCTAGCCTACCCTTTACTTAAGGCTACGAGTGCTACTCACTGTGGGAAATCTTGTATGTAGCTGTCAGGAGGACTGAGTTAGTTCAGAAGTAATAAGGCGCTCCAAGAAACAGGCCTTTAGAGAAAAAGCAACAAAGCTACATCTCAAAGTCTGGATAATGCGCAATGTGACCAGCAGCTTTGGCTCAATCACCAGTCGATCCGTTGGCAGGATTGAGAGAGACAGAAGGTTGACGACCTGTTTGTTTGAAGCAAAAATATTGTATAGCGATGCATTAAAAGGGGAACCTGTTAGAAGAGCAAACATTTTGGTTTAACGGTGCAACTTCAAACAGGAAAAGCTGCATCACTGGGCTCATGAAGCCTGGTCTGAGATGAGGTTATGTGGGTCACCCATGAGATCCACCTCAGACGTTTCAAATCTGCCCCTGTCAGCCTCAACGTGCTGCAAGAGAACAGCCATCAAAGACAGCGTGCTGTTCATGAGCGGCGAACGAGGAGGTGAGGAACATTTTACAGTGACGGCGCAGCTTCCCACGTGCTCTTCATGTGCATGGGAGGCTGAGTCGGAATCAGATCCTGCATGAAACCTGCATGCTTGCGGAAGTGGATGGAGTTTCGAGTCTTCGTGTATATTGTAGAGGATTTTGTAAAATCATATACAACCAGTGTGTACTCATACGAGGATGTTTGTTGTAAAATGAGAACAATCTGTTGAAAACAGTATCACTTTCATGTTCATTTGGTTGCATAATTCACATTGATTGGATGGAGATCATTCAGAATTACTGTTACCAACCAATCAAAGAAGGAAGTCATGAAAAAAAAAAGATCAACTCACAATTTGTTTGAGATACAACATATAAAATACATCATGATAAAGTCAACAATGAAAGTTATGGGGCCTCAGCTGAAGAAACGTCTCTCACCCCCTTCACAAGCACCCAACAGTGGTGATCCAACTCCATGTCAATGGGGAAAATGCTGCTTTTCATTCTGCACGTGCATGAGAAGGACTCATTCATAATAATGAATATGTGCTGTTTTCTAATAGTGGTTCTCTAACAACATTTACTACACCATCACCTGGATCACATGCGGCGACATTTCCTTTCTAACAGTCAAAACAACGAGAAAAGGCAGTAAAGGAGCTTGAGCGTTCACAGTGTACTGCTCTCTGCATGGACACAGAGGTGGTTTTATTACGTAAAACACCTACTACTGGCCCTACAGAAAGATTACATCATTTTCAGCATTTCTGCTATTTCTGTGTAAACGGAGATCTCTTTCAAGACATCTTCAAACACGAAGCTTTTCTAAAGTGAAAATGATGCATTATTTTGAATTACACAGCATATTCTACAGCATATTCTACATTAATCTATAAGTATTAACCTCTCCCACTCTTTTACATGATCTAGAAAACAGACGATAAATTGATACTGTGTTCAGTTAATAAATCAGCTCACAAACGCACATTTAATATACACAGTGTGTGTGCAATGCTTTCGTCAATCAGCTCCTGTGATGGATATTGCCACTCCACATTAAGGAAAACTCATACATCCCCAGTGGTGGGATCAACTTTAGCAGTGACTTTTAAAATTAAAAGAGAGTTTGCTCATGAAGCCATCTCTGGAGAGACGCCAAGCAGAGGCGTCTTCACACCTGTCTGAAGATGAATCGCAGGGTGGCTCGAGGGCGTTCTCGCCCCGCACCACTGAGCCCAGAGTATTGGGCAGCAAAGGAGTGTGGGAAATAATTGAGAAATAGCCGGACGACACAGACGGGAAAAAGAGAGAGAGAGAGAGAGAGAGAGAGAGAGAGATGGAGGGAGGGGGCTGACAGAGAGGCGAAGCGATGGGAGGAAGAAGACAGCGAGAGGGAGACGGAGGTGGAAGGACAAAGAAAATGAGAATCACTCACTTGGAGCAGAGCCTTCTTAATTACTCTCCCCACATCCTGCCTCCACTCGGGTATGTCGGGGTTGAACTCGTCCAGATTAGGGGAGAAAGATAAAAGTAGAGATTTGAAGAATTCTGTCGAGGAGAGTCAGGGGAGAATCAGCCATTAATTCACCAGGATCCGGGGGCATTATCTCGGGGAGCCGCGCTCCAACTGTCATCTCGCTCCAGCCCAGTTTCAGGTAGTTAACACTTGATGAAAAGAAGAGGTTCCTCATATCCCCCGCACTTCCCTTTGGCTACATGTACCAGATGCACTTCCAGATAATTAGAAAATGTCAGCGCTTTACGGCAGCCCGTCCTCCAGTAATAAATCACCGCATTTTACAGACACTTGCAGCCGGATTACTTCATTTGAAATGAAGATGTATTCTTTAAGAGGTTGGAGCTGTAATTTGATTTATTGCAGCTGAGCAGGAGTCATTTTTATTTCAGAAACGTTTTAGGAAAAAAGCTGAGCGGCAGAGACTCGGCGACAGTTGTTTGCAGCTCCGGGAACATGGGTCGATACAGACACACTGACCTTTGACTGCGATGGTCTTAGTGTCCTGCAGGATGACGTTGGCCGAAGCCACTTGGACGGTGATGGTGTGCATGCCCTCGCTGTGAAAGGTGTACGCGATGCTCCCGTCCAGCGAGACCACCGGCTGCAGGAGGCCAGTACAGAGATCAGGGATCAACTGAGAAGCTCCTCTTGGACGTGTCCATGAAAGAGAAATCTAATTTCTTCCATATTTCAGGTTGAAAGCATCACTCAGGCATTGAAATCTTTTTGAATGAGAACTTGCTACTAAACAAGTTGATCGTCACTTCTAACCTTCCTGTATTTAAGAGAGATTTGTAGCCTAAACTGATTGCTTGTCTTGACATCAGCTTTCTCACAGTCTCTTAGTCTTTTCGGGACTTATGACACAATCTTTATTTATTTTTGACCCTATTTTCTAAAAGCTTTAAAACCCGACTGACTCATAGTTGTGGTGTTATTGAAGTTAACATCATTACAAAAAACATTCAACCTTTATTTGAAACTGGAAATGATAAATTACATGATTATTTTAAAGGAAATTTAAATGCAGCTTACAGTGTGTCTTAGCCGCCTAGTGGTGTGAGGAAGTATTTCAATAAAGGGTGTGCTAACATGAGTTGTATTTGGTAATTTAAGTAACTAAACCACAATGCATCACTTTAATGCTTTCAGTTATTTAAGGTTCCAAAATACCTTAAATTGTCTTTTCGCCAGGTGAAAACCACTTGACCATAATCATTTTTACTCTGAATATTCATTCACTTAATGGCAACACATTTTCACAGTCTAAGAAATAATAACGCGGCAAGTGCGATCCAACCTATCAAGGTGAAATTCAAGGCAGAGTGTGGTTTTAATGAGATGCAGTAATTACCTCTGTATTGTTGCCGAGCCACCAGAAGTAAGTGACAGTGCGGGGGTGACTGGGTAAAACCACCGCTGTGATGTTCACCTCTTTGTTTCTGATGACCACGAAGGGAGCGAGGAGCTGGACGTGCTCCACTGGGCCTGGGAGGAAGACACAGGAGGACCACTTATTATGAAGTTTCCTCTCATTAAGAGGCAAAAACGGCGTCGAGAAGACCACGAGGAATCCTCCGCATATCACTTCAGAGTGCCGAGGTTTCAGTCCAAGACCCAAACCTGGGGTGAAATGATAGATAGCCCATCGGCATTAATGTGAGAGCGACTGTGTTCCTCTGTGATGATCCGTCCACACTCGTCCTCCACAGCTGATCTGCAGCTCTCCGGAGGGTTTCAATCCAAACCCGAAGAGCTAAAGCAAATCAGAAAAATGGATGGACACCAAGATTTTGGTGACAGATACTGAATACAGAACTGAATTACTCGCAGAGAGGAGACTCTCCAGGTGGAGCTGAGAGTGTGTTAATATGAAATGATGGATGGAAATTCCTTTGTTTCTCTTTATATTTCCGTACAACCTCATAGAATATAGACTGAGCTCTTTGAAAAAGTCTTGATTTACCTGAAGTATACCTTTTCAGACATAAAACCCAGAGTCATGTGAGTTGGTAACACTCCTTTCTTACCTGAAAATCTTTAATGTCTAAATAAAGTAACTAATTATTATTAATATTATGCCTTAATCATCAGGCAGCATTAAAAGAAATGTCAGAAACATCATCTCAATACAGCAGAGATGACGTTTCCAGTGAAGACGGAAGAACCCGGTCAAAAAATAGTGCATCAGAAAACTCTACTCACTTGAAAAGAAGAAAGCAAAATACTTATGAACAAACTAAAGGCATAATGAACCATAAACTATAGAGATACTGCTGCTACAGATAATGTAAAAGGAAAAAGAAAAACATAGTAGTCCCAGTGAGCGTAAGGGAGAGAAAGCATATACTTTTATCCATATTATTGTAGGTGTGCAAAATGATGTGGACGGCACAGCAAACAGTTTTTTCCCCCTGCCCCTGGGCGGTTTGTGCGATTCACACTTTAATTTAATAGAGCTTCTCCAAAACTGTGCACATTTACTACATGGTCATCGGGATCTGCAACGTTCCTTAGCATGCACTGTGACGAGTGAGGCAGACCAATGACAGTTCTCATGGTTTGCGTACACCCGCATGCATTCTGTGACACTTTAAACGTGTATCTAGAACTTGTTGGAGGTGTGCTTCGGGCAACACAGAGGCCCACTGCAGGTGTTTTCGCATCAAGGCAAAGCCTTCACATATCATTTGTGTATGTGGCATAAGCTAGACTTCAGCTTGAACAGAAACAACTGAAGGCATTGAGCTTGGCAATAAAACAATGAAATGACAGACCATGCACTGTTTTATTAGAGGGGATTTTTCCTGCAGTTTAATGCCTGTTTCCTTTATTTGTGAGTCAGACAGACTTTCCCCCCATTAGAGCGTCGGCTGGTAGGTGAACTGACACCGCCTAATAGGTAAGACGTATACGGTGGGCTGCTTTAACAATGCACATGCTGCGATGGCGGCAGATGAGAGAGCGTTGGGTCGTGTGATCTCGGTGAGCTTCCTCTTTACTTTTAAACCTGCTGCAATTGTGACAGCACAATTATGATTAATAGGAGTGACGGCGAGTTGGCTGTGTGTTTCATTTCCTGCATGTTAGAGGGAAAATAATCCCCAGATAGAAAAGTTTTGCGTGCTACCTGCTGTGTTTTTGTTTTTTTGTTTTTTTGTTCTTGCTTCTTTTAAAATAACACACATTGTAGTTTGATGATCTCAGGAAGTCAAGTTAATCATTTGTTTTGTACAGAGAGTTCACTGGATTTGAGCGGAGTCGCCACGTCAGCGTGTCCTCGCACAGTTTGACTGGAAAAGATTGGAAAGTGCTGGCAGCTGTGGGTGGAGCTGGACCCTGGCCAGTCTGATTGGATCACAGGGATTTTATAAGATTGACCGTGTCTCTAAAAATAACCTTTAATACACTGCACGATGTGAAATTTCTGTGAAGGAAGCCAACAATTCCTCCAATGAAGAGACACCGTGTGGAGCTCTGGATGATGCTGGACGTACAAAGAGGCTTTGACACGATAGTGACAATGACCCTATAATCTCTTGGTGTTTGGTTGCACATCGGAAATGTTGATTTTTTTTTTCTTTGGCTTGGACATATAGCTGTTTTTTTAAGGTTTTAAGGTCCCCACCAATTATTTGAGGATTTATTTCTACCATCAATGGTCACCTTTGTGTGCATTGTTCCTTATAAGCCCTGAAATGCATTGAAACATTTAGTAAATTCAAAATGAACCATTATCGAGTCATCTGTCATCCAATCGCATGACACTCGTTGGAAGTGTTGATTTACCAGCTGCGCATTTGTGGTCATCATGAGCAATTTTCTCACAAAGACCATTAGTGACGCTGCAAATTTTAAGTATGGTTTCCAGCCAGGCTGTCGGGGAGAGTGACATGCTAGCTGAAGGTACGTCAGAGAAATCATTTACTAGGTGCCAAAAGTACCGCAGTACCAGTGATGTGTCATGAAGCAAAAAATGTCATCAAATAATCAAAACTTAACTTAGTTGCTATAAGTAGCTGTTGATGGAAAAGCAATGAAAGAAGTGACGAGAAAGCATTTCTGCCCCCGAGCTCAGACTTCTTAGCAGAGTTCAAAAACTTCTTGATCTGAAATGTTGTTGTCGTCATGTGAAAGTGACAGCATGTGTCCCGCTGACATTTAATGCCACCTGACAGGCTGCTGCACGCTAATCTGAGGATGAGGTTTCTCGCCGCAGACACGTGTAATGTAATACTGCGCTTTCATGGAGGAACTCCCAGCTCAGGTTTGAGTCCCGCTGGGATGCGGGACCCCTCGTGTTGGCGCTCATCCTCTTTAACCACAGCTAATCTTTATCCCAGCTCTGAAGGAGCGAAGGTGACGACGTCGTGTGCTGTTAACTGTGCTTCGCTGAGGCATCAATACATGCTGCAGCTGCTGACACATCAAGAAAAAAAACAAGAAGGTGAATTAAAACACACTGAGCAGGAGACGATGAATTTGCAAGAAAAGTTTCACATTCTTTTAAAGCTCTAATTTCTTCAGGGTGCTCTCTTTAAAAACTATTGTTTGTTGTGTTGTGTCCTCACACGGCCTCCCGTGAGCCATCCGTTAACCTGTATTCCAGTCATGTTAGCCTCCTGTTCCCATCCTGTTAGAAGCCTGTTAGACTCCTATAACCATCCTGTCCACCGCCTGTCAAGCCTCCTTCCTGCTGCGCGGTACGATACGATATAGTACTGTACGGGTCTTTGTGTTTCAACTGACGAAAGTTGTGGATTGTACCAAAACCACAGTACCAAACATTTACCATTTCTCATAAAGTCTCGGTTGGGGTAGCTATCACTCCAGGTTTCATTAGGACTTTTTTAATGCACTACACAGCACCCTGGTTTCCCGATGAGGTGCAGGCGCTCCTTTCTATAAAAGGAGATTCAGGGAGAGTTGGCCAGTGCTGTTTGGAATAAAGTTTTTCCAGTTGTGTCACAGAGAAGAGAGGCTTGCAGATTCCTAAGCAGAAAGTGAGGAGTGACGACCAGAGAGCGAAGGACCACAGCAGCCAGAGTGGAGCCAAATATTTGCCATGTGAAATACCTGCATCACCTGAACCCCTCCTACATTTTACTCATATTCTCTGCAGGTGAGACACAGAACAGATTTGGATCCGGTTATGCTTTGCCAGACTGTACTGTACCATGCCGGACTTCACTGCACAGTGGGAAAAAACATCCTTTTAGCTGACTCCCAGCCTCCTGTTCATTTAGCATCCTGTTATTTAGCATTGACGTCTCTGCCAACAATGAACATTTACAAAAGCAAACCTTTTTCTGACCTCAGCAGAAGATATTTTATCACCTGCAGGACAGTGGCCATGAAACATAACAAATACAAATAATTCAAAGTCTGACTTAACCTTACAAATGTCCTATTATCTTCTATTCTTATTTCCTTCCTCCATATTTTATACTTGAAAAGTTACTAAACATCAAGTAACTGTAACTCAGTGTATTTTCTGGTTACTTACAGGTGACATGTAGGAAGAGCGTTGTGGTGTCGAAGCCCATCGTGTTCTCAGCCAGCACAGTGACACGGAAAATCCCCGCCGACTTGTACACGTGTTTGATTCCCTCCTCGGTCCAGCTCAGGTTGGAGTATGACACGGCCGTCCCGTCACCGAAGTCCAGCTGGATGTTCGTCCTCAGGGAGTCACCCTGCAAAACATTACATGTCTTAAATATCTAATTTAATCCTTGAAATGAACAAACATTGCATAGTGTGGACCAGGAGTGGTAGACAGTTTAGGGATTTGTGATCTCTGCTAAACTTACAGTATATGTAAAATATAAAGAAACAAATAATATAGGAATCTATTTCATTAAATCAAAACCTCGTGAAGAGGCTGAAGCTAACCGCTTGTTTCAAATTGATTAGTTCAAAACAAAAGCTTTGGAGTATTAAATACATGAAATATGAAAGTGGTCAGCGATGGTTTGAAGTGAAATGTTTAGCAGCTAAAGTACTTGTTAGCATCAGAAGCTAACAGAAAGTGAACACCGCAGGTGTTCTTATTGAAGATTGTGCGACGAGAGAGAGGTTTACGCTTCCTATGGATATCCTGTGTGGTCTTTTGCAGTCACATTTTACAGGATTTAAAGAGAAGAGAAGCAAAAAAAACACCTTTTCTTTTTCCCTCTTGATGCTACATTTTCTCTGTAGCTACCGCTCGGTGCCTTTGTAGGGCAGCTCTGTCGGAAAGCTAGATAAAGCACAAGAACAGATTGAGAAGGGAATGTTTGAGGGCGACTTCATTAAACCAGCTCTCGGACTGGAGGTGGGCGAATCTGCAGTCAGGAGGCGTTTCTGGTGGCCGTCGGCATGCGAGTCTTCCCGTTAGCAAAGCTCTAACATGCACAGTGATTATTTGGAGGGATACAGTATCAGTGGGTGTAAATTTGTTTGCTTTTGAACGCAGAGCAAGAGCCAGGCTGAGAATGAGTCAGTAGTCTGTTTCCCTGAGGAGGGAAGTGTCCTAGTCTACACATCCAACGCCAAAACACAGCAGCAGGCACTGTGTGAGGGCGGGGAACGTTCCCGCTGCTCATTAATACATTTTCAAGGACATTTTTACATTCCTGCCAATGCTTAAAATCAGAAATCGTGAGAGTGAAACATTAACTGGATCGCAAAATGTGAGTGGATTACAGACAAATATTCCTGAAAGAGTTTTGAAAACCAGAAAGAAAGCTGCTGTCTCTCTCTGTGTTGGCATTAGCCAGAGCGTTAATATGCTTACAAATGTAACTTTTTCACCAAAATCGTGTGTGCCACATTCTTTTTTTTTGTTTTAAGTTACTGTTATACCCATAATGACCACTAGAGAAAACAATATATATAAATATAAGTAATTTATATATTTAGACATACAACAGAAAAACAACAATGACTGAGTGACTCTGGCTGAACTTTCATCAGACATCAGCCGTGTTCCGCATGGCGATGATGTATTAGCAGCCTTAAATAAGGGTCAGTTTCTATCTTTAAAATTCAACAGGATGGTGGAGAGTAACAAGCAATATATACAATATGTATCTTTATTTATTTGTGTTTTGGGAATATCATCAGTGATGACAGCTCCACCAATGTGTCACAGTCACATTTTATAAAAATTTTATTTTTAAAAAACTGTACTGAATCCTGGATCAGAGCACTTCTATTTTAGTTTGCAAACATCAGCCTGCAGAGAGAATTACAACTTATTTTTCTGTATTCGTCACATGAATGTTTTACGACTTGTTTTGCAAATTAATATCTTCTACATTTGTACAGAACAGACAGAATTAATGCTTCTTTTTAATGAAATTCTTTTTTTTCCCATCCCTGCTAAACTAATTGGACAAAACTTTAGAAGTCAGAGACACAAGCAGACAAGAGACATCATTACGCTCAGTCTGCGAGAGAAATAATTAAACAAGTGTGGTTATCTAACTATGTAATTATACCTAAGTACCATAATTATATGGACTGCCTGAACACTTTGATAAAAATGAAAAAGAGCTGAAAATATGTGGACTAACATTTAAATGGAGAAAACTCACAATATCTATGAATTTGTTCCCTCCCCACGAGCCGAATGTGTTTTGTGTTCAAAGACGTGACGACTGTGTAATTCTGAGCTGAAGAAAGCGCCGAATCCTGGCAGCTCATCTCGTGTCCGACTGTCCTTGGAGCTCATTTTTTTTCTCTCCATCTCAGAGGAAATGGGCAAAAAGGGTCCAAGAAATCTGTCTCATGTCACGAAAGTTCTCTGTCACATTTCCTTTTTTTTGTTTGTTGCTTCAAATATTAATTATGTAGATTCAAAAAATATTCCAAATTCTGTAATATTCTAATTCAAAATTCCCCTTTTTTATTAACAAGGGCTGAGATTTATGTTAGATTCTCTCCATTCTCAACAAGCTTGCTGAATTAAATTTGGTATTTTGGCTGTTGATTGCTGAATGAATAAAACCTAAACTGCAATGTCAAAGCTCTTCAAATTTTGCACGTAGTTCCATGTGAAACGTAACTTATTGGCTTCAATTTTTATTCCTTTCACTCACAGAAGAATCAGACTGATGATCTCCATGTTACTCTGAATGTTTTTTTCTTTTTATTTATTTGCTTTTTTCATAAGAGTGTTTCAGGTTTAGGCATCATTTACATGACATGTCAAGGGAAAATTTCAAGAAAAGTTTCACGTTTATACGGCAATGTTTTGAAAAGACGGTAGTCAGCGTGTGAGTACGAATTGGTGCTATTGGTTGTTTTTGTAATGAAACCACACAAACACGTATGCAGAAAACAATATGCTATTAGCATCAGCAATGGTGAGCAGACGAAGGCCAGAGTGTGTCGCCTCCCCCCCCCCGACCCCCCCGGCCTCCCCTCAGCACACCGTGCCGTAGCTGCAGGGGTCTCCACCTGTGATGGAGCATTAGCATGCCGGCGTCGCCAAAACGCACAATAGCACACAATAAACAAAGCTATTGTTCTCTTTGTGTGCGGCTGCTCTTTAGCCCGCTCCGTCCCCTGCCCGACTCCCTTCTTTGTGTGCCTCCGAGCGTGAAAACGGGGGAGGGAGGTGTTTCTGTCGGGGACTTCAGGGGATGTTTTCATGTCACTCTGCCTGGTAAATGATATCTGTGATAAGTGGCTGCAGAGAAGAGCGAGCAGCAAAAACAGGCTCTGACAGCGCCGCATTGTTACCAACTGTAATGAGCTGGCGTGCGGACAAGACTCAGGCCCGGTGGCGCCGATGTCACTCAGCTCTTCCCGGTGTCCGTCGTCTCTCTCTCTCTCTCTCTCTCTGTGTCTTGCTCGGCTCTTGGTGGGACTGGCTTCATCTGCATGAGAGTAAAGCCCACCCGTCTCTGTAAATGTCACTCTTTGTGTGCTCGGATCTCCCCGGGCCGAGCGCATCCAAACACGCCATGCCACGCCACGCCGCAGCAGCCTTCAGCGTTCAGCTGACAGAGTTTTGGACACACGAGGACAGGGGTTTGTTCAGTGTGTTGTGTGTGTGTCCGAGTCCAACCTACAGCGACGGTTGATGTGTTACAACAGAAGGCGGCGGCGAGTCGCTTCGGAACAACGCTCAGGTTATTCCTGTCAGGCTGAGCTGTTTCTACACCGACGATTCATTCTTCTCCTGCAGTGATTCATGATCAGAAACAGTGAAAGGCCAACTGCCTGTTATTGAGTGGATCCCTCTTCGGGGAATCCATTTGACCTCTAAAAGTCTTTCTGGACCCAGATTCTTTGAGTTCTGGGTATTTTGAGCTGGAGTCTCCATGGATTGGACTTGTTTGTCCAGCATATCCCACAGATACTTGGATATATTGATATCTGTAGACTTTATAGGGTGAGTCAACATTTCAAACTTTCATCAGTTAATGAATAATTTTGACTTTGTCAAGTTTCAAATATTCCCTTTCCCCGTACTCGAACCAGGGTTTGAATCCCTCCCCACAATCTGTCAGTCTGTCCTTTTTGCTTTCTATCCATTAACCTCAACTTGACCAGCAGAGAATCTCCGCCTCTGAGTCTGATTTTGCAGGTTAGTTGCTGTTAAAAGAGAGTTTTTCGTTTCCATCAATCACTACGCTTTGTTCATTTAGAATCACCTGGTTTTTCTCTGTTAAAGCGCCTTCAACCAGCTGTATTGAACTAAACTGGAATTAAAATGATGCATTTTTAAAGCAAGTCAGAAACTAAACTGCAATAAGTCCAAAACAAATGGTAAACATAGCTTAAAGTGGTCCAAGTGTACTTCTGAATAGGGAGAAAGTTTCTGTGAGATATCATCACCATGAAAACTAACAAGAACTTTTGCTCTATTGGATTGGATCACCTGTATTGATGAGTCCATCCATCACTCTGTCATCAGGTCACTTCTGAGGGATTCTGACCACTGCAGAGGTGTTTCACCCCACAGGAGCTGCAGGTTTGGAGGCAAACTTGCTCAAATCCCCACTCTCATCCATTTTTCTGCTCCTGACATCAACTTTAATTGCTGCCTGACATATTCCGCACACCAACATGGGCCATACTGAGAGAGTTAAGTGTTATGTTAATGCTCATCATGTCACGTCTGGATCATATATCTCCACTTTTCATTGCTGTCATGCTGCAAGATCAGGAAATAAACTTTATCTGACTTATAATCTAACTTCGACATCTAAAATAACTGCAATTAAATTCTACCTTCAGCCTTATTTTAAAAAGTGCTTTGAAACCCCTCGTGTTTCCTGTTTTTGACATACAGCAAGAGATCTTAAAGTGGCTCCACAAGGAGGATAATTACCTTAATGACAGACATGTTTTGGGATTGTGTTGTGATGTGAAAGGTGTCTGACGAAGTGAATCATCCCTCCACTGTAAAGCTCCCCTCGGCTGTCAGGAGCTCGTTAGCCTCCTTTTGGTTGGAGCTCACGGCTCCGTTCTCACCACCGCTGTTGTCAACAGGAAGCTGTTTTCAGCAATCAAACAATACGTTTCATTTCAGTTTAACGTTTGTTTTTTTCTTGATTTAGTGAGGCTTTTCATGCGGGTGTTCCTAGTTAAGAAAAATGTCAAAACTTTTATTTTGAGTTTAGAGTGAGTCACAGCACTTCATTAATGTAAGAAACAAAGTCTTAATGGAAAATGTTGGTTTTTCTCATCTTGAATATATAAAAATATAAATTTTCTGCTGTCCATAGGCTATTTACATCCTGGACAGGTCATAAGTCAAGGATAATGTGCAATCTCATAATCAAAGTGGAGTCATAAATTGCCATATCCATTTAAAGTACCGTCGTTTTCAAAATGTTACTGTATAAACACAAAAGTTTTCTGAAACCAAAATGCAAAACTGATGCATTTTCACGTGAAAACACAGACAAATGGAAGCACTAGACAGTTTGTCAGGTCTCTTCCTTAGTATTGGAAGTCTATTTTTGGGGTATGTGATCGTTAATGCCTCTGCAGGAGGGTCCCAGATCCAAAGTTACTACTGCTAAATAGATAAACTGGTTAAGAATCAAAACACAACAGAAACCAATATAAATGAAGGCCAAGGTGAGAAAAAATGACAAAGAACTTTTGTTCTGTTGGATTGGGAAAAAAATGACACAAACCCTGTGTTCCAGGTGTGTGCAATGAGCCACCTGTTGGCTGTTGTTTTTATTTAAATGCTTTCATAAGCTGGTAAAATGTCACCACTGTGTTCACAGTTTGCTCTGCTGTCAAACAGTATTACCATACAGTGTTGGTTTTGTGGCCCCTGGGTGGAATTTGTGGCTCAACATGTGTGGAAAAAGTGAATTTTCAAAAACCAATAAAGGATGAGAGTGCTGTAATTTGTGCTGCTCGCCACACAAATCACAGCAACTTCTGCTAATGCTGCAATTGCACACAGAGAGGGAGTTAATATTTTAGCTGGGATTCCTCGGCGGTCCCGGCTGTCGTGTTCCATCACAGCATTCGTGGGCTGGAGATTCATCCGACTGGTCCGCTGGGGCCGAAATAGGTTTCACAAAAAAAACACAAAAAAAAAAAACAAAGGAGAGATAATGCCGGCGAGAACAACTGTAGAACAATTCCTCCCAAATGTGACTGGAGTGTGAAACAGGGAGGCGGCTGATAAGAACTCGAGCTGACAAAACAACTGTTAGGCAGATCACGGGGCACTGATATTAAGCGAGGTAGAAGCGCTGCGAGGGAGCTTTCACAGCTCGCACCGATAGCGGAGCAGCGGACACCATGTGACGTGGCGACCGACTCACACGAGACCACAGATTCAAATCAAGCACACGCCAAGTGGCTGAAACGCTTCGGTAGTTATAAATAAACCCTTTTAACTTCCCACATCTTCAGGGGATAATTGAAAAGCTACAGTAACACAAAGAACAGTCTGAATTTTTGAGAGAACAGAAATGGAGCACGCTGCCACCGGTTTCTACTCTCCAGTTTAAGCACAGGGCTGGCAAAGCTTTGGTTACTTTAGTTCTGCCAGAAGAAGGGACGCCAAGTCTGATTCATTATGGCAGCATTGAACCAAGATGGATTCGGTTTATCCAGTCAGAGCTCACTCTGAGACACCATCTGATTTCATCTGTTGTGCCTTTATTACGAAAAAAAAAATTGGGTTGTAGAAAACTGATGTGAAGTCAGTGGACGAATAAGGTGTTCTCTCTCAAGAGCAGAGGTGTCAGACTTCTTGTAAATGATCCCGTGTAGGTCAGACCAGCAAAACTCGACTATAAATGCCTCTAAATAGCAATACATTTGTTGTATTTGATTTTGTCACCTGAAATATTACAATGAAAAAAAGAAGCATGTATCATTTCACATTGTTACATAAATGATATGAAATTCGTGCTAATGCTACATAGCTAGCTGCTTCTGCTCCATCACTGATCTCTGTGGCTTCAGTTATTTTCACCGTTGTTACCAAAACATTGCAATCCCCTCCTAATAGTTTATGCATTAAATAAAATATGTGTCATCTTGTGGACAGGAATGGACTTTGGTGGGTTAGTGTAGTCCTGTGGACCATCATGTAAGACCACAGTCATGATTGTATCCCAACAACTCGAGCCCAGCTCCAACCAACAAGCCTCCCACTGCTCCATCCAATTATCAATGACTTACTATAACCCAACAACTTACGGAACAAGTTAGTCTCTTAGTAATATGATGAAAATAATTACTTAGACCGCAATTTTACAATGTTTTTAAGTAAAAACTGAAAACTTTTGCTGCGTTTTGGTTGACCGTTTACACTAAAATGTTGCTTGAACCCAGTAAAAGATTTTTGAAGACGCTCTGATTCTGCATAGATGGCAGAAAACAACCTTTCTGAATGTTGCTACTGTGCATGCACATCACCACCATGGTTAATCATTCTTCAAACAGAGTCAACCCTTGGCCTGGCACGCTAACTACATTGCTTTCCGGGTTGTTTTTTTCCCCATTTCCGTGTAAAAGGACATTTTTTTCAAAACATTGCCATGTGAACACAAAACTTTTCTTGCTATGTTCTTGCTATTTACTGGTATTTTCTGCTCAGATTCACTCACCAATATACAACATATTTATTGAATCGAATGAAGTACAGTGAAGTACATGAATAATGAAGTGCAGTGTGAGTTTTTTTTTTCTTTTCATCGAGTTGATCATAAAACGGGAGTTCCATTCTAAATTGTTTTGTCACAAAGTATTTGTCTGCTCACAGTTCCCTGATCGTTTCCTGTAGTCATAAATAAATAGTCTCTAAAGTAATGCAGAAAGAACACAGAGGAGCAGATCAGGTCTTAATTCTGAACATGTGTCAATTTCTTCATTCTTTCCAGACCTATTTTTAACGTGGATGTGAGCCACAGAGTCCTCTTCCCATTAAATATTTAATGCCATTTGCTCTCCACAAGAAATACAGCCGTTGCAGGCTTCATGAATATAAATTAAACTCTGAATTCATCTGGAGAATTTTCTCAGAAGAGAACGATGCCACAAGGATTCTCTACCCCACGCTTCTCGCCTCGACTGTATCGCTTCATCACGGAAACCCTCTCCTAATGAAAGAAAACAGGTCTCCATTCTTCACCTCATCACACAATAATATGAGGACCGGGCCCCGGACCCCTGGGGGCCCCCTCTTCGGGCTGTTACTGCATTGGCAGGGAAATGCTGGCTTTCTTGCACTTTTCAACCCACACACCGCATTCTGCCTGAGAAAACACGTCGGGCAGTTTTCTCAGTGACCAGGCAGCCCGACGGGCCCGGCTCTGAATTCAGACTACAAACCGTCTCTGGTGAGGTTTTTAGTTCTTTTTTTTTTCTTTTCTTTCTTTTTTTTCCTCCTGGCTCTGAGCTCTTACATCGTGTGGGCGATTAGAAAGGATTTGACTCGCTTAAAATCTGAATAGCAGCTACTTTCCTAGAAATCTCTTGCCGACACTGTAACGTCTGTGTTTAGGCTTTAAGGGTCAGAAAAAATGTGTTTCACAAACACAATGAAGCATCAATACATTTTATTTCATGTAACAAAGACCTTAATGCCTTATTTTTGACATAACATCTTCAGTAGTTCTCTGAACTGCGTAAATAACGGGTATTTAATTGATACCACTGAGCTGTGTGAAGCCAGGTCCGTCAGTCACACAGTCAAACACACTCATCTTCACACCTACAGGACACTTACAGCCACCAACTGAGCTCAAACATATGTTTTTGGACTGTGGGAGGAAGCTGCACATGCAATATTCAGAAGCCCGAGTTCGAACTGGTGAGATTCTATTTGTGACGCCAGACTCACGACAACTGCAGCATCATGTGGGTCTCGTTCTGTTAGCCGATGGTTACATTCAGCTCCACATGCTACACTAGCGATTGGATTTTAACATCAGACCCCAACAATCCTTTAGGTTTCATCACAAATTGCACATTCATAAAGCGGTAAGTCATCAGTGTATTAGTAGATGTTTTTCTAGGTCATCGGTCTTTTTCTTGACGTTTATCAGGAGAGTGACTGCATTTTGTTGATCACTATAGTTGAGCTCAGAATTGATACACGGAGTGTTGCTTGATTAGGATTTTTCAACTTTGTAAAAACAAAACCATTTATCTGCTTCTCGAATAAAAAAAGGACTCTTGCTTTTTTCCCTCTCCTGCTTCAGAAAAGTGACAGATGAATTTAATACATGTTGGAAAAAAATCTGTTTCACAGTATTGAACACATAAAGTTTCCCATGAGGAGCACCACCTTGCATAATTTAGATTTCTTACCCATTCAACTACAACTAATGTGTCTTCAAGCCAGAAAATCCGCAAGTTATTACGAAAACTGACACCAAATTGCCCCTAAAGCAGCAGTGTAGTGAATTATACTGAATAAATCCCTGGTTAGAGTGAGTTCAGTGCTCGCTGTGTCTCCTCACCTCATCCAGATGCACCAGGAAGGTGACGTTGCTGCCCAGGTTGGCTGTGAGTTTGCCGTCTTTGGTGGTCAGCTGGAGTCCTTTGGGAGGCCTGTTGGGGCACTGCTGCTTCCTGGCTGTGTACATTTCCTTAACTCCTTTTGTGCAGTTATTCAACACCACTTTGCGGTACCTTTAGTAAAAAAAATAAATAAATAAATAAAAAAATAATCCAAGAAAACAAAATACGTGTTATTCAATTTGGTCTCACCCCCTTCGGATTTTAAAGCATTCCCCTCGAGTTTGTGCTTTTCACACAGTTTTTTGTCGAAGTCAGCAGCTGCTCCGTCTGAACAGTCTGCAGACTCGACGACAAGCGACAACACAAGCTGTGTCAGAGGCTGAGACATGTTGGGAAGCTTAATCACAAGCGTGGTGAATAAAACACTCCCGCTGTGATTAAGCTTTGTAAGGTGTCTGTTCCCCCGGGGAGCTTCCAAAACCAACACACGTCGAGGCACATCGTTCTGACATAACAAGAGACAAATGGATCGTAATGGGAGGAAAATGATCGCGCAGACATCGGCTTTTGTTCTGGCGAAGTAAGCGTCGCTAACAGGACGCGGCGCTGTGGTAGTCGGGCCGCCATCAGGGAGGGAAGGCGGCTGTAGATCAGTGCGAGTTCGGCTGAGCGGAGGGATGACAAAGCGAAAATGAAGTAGCAGCGCGCTGATCAATCGGGTAGAGACTGGAAAAGGTCAATATTCATTACAAAGTGTTTGATTGTCGGGGCCCAGTCGATCACACACAATGACTGCAAGATAGACTAAACAACTGAACAGACGTTACTTAAACAGTGCTTTTGATGTCTTGTTAATTGCCGGCACTTTATACCCTCCCCGGTGGTTGTTGCACATTTATGATGGATTAATAAATATAACACACACTTTCAGCTCTGCAGCGCCCCGCAGGACAGCTGGGAGGTTTTGGTCAACGGTAGCATCTGAGGTCCTTTGTGGATATCCGCTTTCACTTGATTCACAAATCATTTTGTCTCCCCAACTTCATCATCCTCATCAAACTGACTTCATTTCAATCACAATCTTTAAAAAACTATATCAGATATAAATACTGCTGAAGATCTACGCTCTCTGTTCCGAGCAGTATTCTGGATTTAGCATCTGTGTATTAAGACTCAAAATTTTTCATTTACTTCCTGAAGCCTTTAATTATTTAACTAACTAGTTACTTTTTCTGTGCTGTAACTGCTACTGGAACTCCACTTAGTTTCAAAGACGTAAAAAGTACCTATAATCAACTGTCTACAATAATCGCTGTAACTACAGTGGGACATCATGAAGGACTAGTTCCATTTGAAGTAAGTCAGTAATGTGTACTGAGCAGGAGCCGGGTTGCTGAAGGTCTTACCCGGTGCTGTTGAGGTAGTTCTGGCCCTGACTGCAGCTGCGGGACACGGTGGACGGGTTGAACCAGAAGGCGGGTCTGCAGTTCCCGTCGCCACGGCGCTCATATCCGTAATCACTGCGGAGAGAAGACCGGGATCAATACTATGCTGTCCTGCTGTGTGTTCCCCACATCCACATCTTATCTCTCCACCTGTGACTGCTGACCGTCTGTCTGCCGTCGTTATTACGTATCGATCCCCACTGATAAATGCGGCATGGCAGCGTGAAGCTGCACGGAAATGCGCCTGCGAGGCGAAAATCCACCACCGTCCGTACGACTGGCTCTCAGTCTGCTGCCAGCCTTTCTAATCACAGTCTGATTTACATGTTACACAGCGAAGCAAGCGATCGCCTGCTGGAATAACACTCCAGACATTGATTTATCAATTGTTTACACGGACGGACAGACCGGTCCGGTTCGATTCTGTGATTACAACACTGTGAACTTCTCATTAACGGGCTGTCAGGGACGATACGCTGCACAGCTGCACACGGACAAACAGGTCACAGGTCACACAGGATTGGTATGGAGCTTTCCCAGCTTTCCAAAGCCTGATCCACATTTTTAAAAGTCTCCCATTTAGTTTTCTTTGAAATATACGAATCTCGTTCCAATGCCTTTCACGCCGGTGAAGAGTTGGTGGAAACACCTCTGAGGTCTATTTCACTCTGGTTCACTTTGACGTGTGGATGTAACGTAATCAAGGAACGGTTTGAGCTCTCAGTATTCCCTGTATTCTGGGATGTCCAAATCTTTACCCAGAATAACTGGGTTTTCCTGAATATAATTCTCATATTTGGGGCGAATAGATGTCACTTTATGACAACACACTACTAATTGCTGGTGCAATCAGTAACATTTTATAGAAAATATATTCTCACATGTAAAGTAAAGGTTGATTTGTGTGGTTGCTGTTCTGATATCCCGACTGTCCAGAACGGGATGCCACAGGGCTCTGTATTAGGTCACTTGCTATTTTTTATCTATCTCAGTGATATCTATTTTTTTATGCAGGTGTTACTGTCATTTATTGTGTTGGAGACATTGTGTTAATGGTTCTTAAGCACTTGCAAGCTGTTTTGAAAGAAATATTAGAAGGACTTCTGTCTTTGAGACTTGTGCTAAATTCATATTAAACAAAGATAATAATAATAATAATAATAATAATAATAATAATAATAATAATAATAATACATTTTATTTATAATGCACTTTACATTACAATAATCTCAAATCACTGATGAAGATTTTTACCAACTGCAGAGACTAACCTAATTTTTGCTCAACTGTATGTACATTTCAGTGAACTCCTGTTGAGACTGTTACTGTTTTCAAATAAATCTATTTCCTTGTTGATGTTAAATTGTCATTTAAACACCATATTGAAAACCTGCCAAAAAAAAAAAAAAACTGAGAATGAGATTTCCAAAAAATGTCCTATCTTTTTCTGTTTTGAAGAAGACACTTCTTATTGTGACCTGCACACCCAGTGCTGCAGTTCTTTGTACTTTCCCAATATCAACTAATGAAATGTTTGAGCCTTCTTCAGACTAATATTTTGCACATAATTCAATGTTATTACATCTTGAAATTACATTACAAATCCTTTTAAAATGTAATTACTGCAGCCAATAACATAATAATGCATACATAAGACTACACACCTCCTGGTAATAAAATAATTTTATGCCATTTGGATTGGATGTTGTAATGGTCATAATCATTCATTGAGGATACACACTATACAGCACTCTCTCCCAATTATAGTTGTAATTCTCTAAATATATCATTACATTCTTGGCTTTATTACGTTTAAAATGGCCAAAGTTATTAGTTTATTGGTTGCTGCGCATCTGCTTGGCCTGAACACCGATGCCGTTGTGTTGTACATGGCCCATAAGCCGAAGTAATAGGCTTGATTTATCATCATCAAGACTGCAGACATCATGTTCAACTACCCAGATACTGTAAGATATAAATTCACTCACGCTCATGTCCGTGCTGCACTGGCTTCTCTTTATGTCCTTCACGTAACTGACGCCCACTTTCTATCTGTGTTTAAATGACGCTCTGCACATTTACACTGCTCCATGCAGGGTGACATTTCATGTCTTGAACTGTCTGCTGATTGTGATCCAGACGGACTCTTTACATCAAATTAACTTAAAGGATTGCAGTATTTTTTTTTCTCCCCCCAGCCTATTGTAGCATTTCAAGCTAGCGCTGAGTTAATTCCCAGCAGAGAAGATAGACGGAATCACAATAACTAACTTTGCACTAGTTCAATGGGAACCAATTAGCGCTCCGTCTCTGCCCTTCTACAAAACACTATTCACATAACTGCTGAATGATGGGATGGAATTTTTTTTCTTGCTGGCTGTCATTACAAGATAAAAAAAAACAACAAAAAAAGCGTTCAGGATTTGCATACAAATTGAAAGTATTTACACCTTTGCATAAGAGAAGCTCGAGCTGACACACTGGAGGCTCACATTATGAGCAAATTGTGCAAAATCACACCAAAGTTATCAGATTATTGGAAAACGCGCAGCAAATAGGGTAAATTAATGACACGCATGGATCGCATATGCAATGGATTCCACGTAACCGCCGTGTCTGGATGGCTTCACTTGGTCAATTCACTCGTCGCAACATAAGACGTTCTGCTTTTTTTCCCTCCTCACAGGCAGTGAACATCAATTCTTTGAAACATTGCAGCATTTTTCCACAAGAGCAAACATTTATCAAGTGAATTCTCCTCTGAAATAGACGTCCATGTCCACTCAGCGGGTTTTATCTGTAAATGCGTTTGCAATTATTCAGAAACCTTTTTGAAAATGAAAGAAAGTGGATGTAGCAACAAAGTGCAGCTGAGGACAGTCTTTGTTTTCATAAATTCAACTAAGGTGAAAAAAAAAAAAGAGTTAGATCTGGAAAAATGGGCATTTAAGTTGGATTAAGCAGGTTTTAATGGTAGGTGGAAGAACGCAGATGAAAATAAATGGCTGCATTTCAGGATAAAACGTCAATTTAAGTAGCTTCCAATTACTCTCATGACTATTTTTACCCACCATGACACTCATCTCCTCTGTACTGTTTGCATATTAGCGAACCTGAGACTCACTGTCAGCTGTGTGCTCACTGTGTATGTCAGTGTTCAGACTGTAAAGTGGAGACAATTACAAGTTGCTAATTAGCGGTGAAGGAGACATGAAGTCTGACAGAAAGGGGTCTGCTCTTCATTATATACTGTGTCAAGCTGGCTGCCCTGTAATGAATTTTTAAATGTTTTGCTTCATATTTCCAATTAAAAACGGTTTTCTGAGGACATGACGTGGACTGTGAGGTTCCACAGGGTCATGTTTTGGGCCCTCCACCTTTTAATATAAACGTGGAATCAGAGAGCATCTTGGTTCATGTTATGCTGATGACACTCAGATCTTCTTGAAGATGATGGAGTTTTTCTCCTACACATTGTTCATCATTTTACCATAGTTTGCTTTCTTATTATTATCAATCTCTTGCAGGGATGTACTTGTCTCTTATTTTATTCTGGGTAAGTTCAGAAATCCACACTTCTGGATAATTCTGGAGAAACATGATCGCGCCCCGCCACTGAGGGGAAAAGCAGCAGTGGTCTTACCATTCGAAGTCGTGAGCCCGGCAGATGCAGGACTCGGCAGACAGGATGCGGGAGTAGTCCTTTCCCAGCATGCAGTAGTTTCCGGGTCTTCGCTTCATGTAGATCTGCTTCTGTCCCATCACACACGGCTCGCCCTGATGGAGCAAGAACAGCAGAGAGTTTATCGTCTTTCAGGCCCAAACTGGAGACACACTCTTGGGAGGAAGCAGATCCACTCTGAGCATGCTCAGTGCGTCCACAGCTCAGGAAACAACATCCAGGGTCACAAACGGTCAGTTTTGAAGGGTAGAACCTCATCCTCTGGGAGAAATTAAAATGGTGTTATTTTTCTTTTCTGATTTATCTTTCATATATTTTTCTAAATTTTCTATTATCTTATTTTTCTTTTACTTTTGAATTTTAAATTGTATCGTCATCGTCATCATCATTATTAATAATGTATGTTTATTTTAGAACCTCAAGGGTCAGTTACACACTTATGGAGGTTTGGAATGAATATATGTATTACTTTTCCTCAAATTACCTTTTTTTTCTTTTTTTCTTTCTGTCATATCAGGCTGCTTTAACGATTCCTGTCGAGTTTACTGTGAATGCATCGCGTCTCGCACCATGCTCACGTGTCCTCACACACCTTTCGTCTCTACACCTGAACATTTCATCGTTTCTCTTTGAGACTGAACCGTCCTTTCCAGTCACAGTTAACAACAGACACATGAAACTAGTTCTTATCAGGAGTCTGAAGCCACTAACATCAAATTGATCTAGTGACAGAATGAGAAAGATGATACAAACTTCTACAGGAAATGTTTTTTTTTTCTTTTTTTAATATATTTTCTACCTGGTTGTGAAGGTGCCAGGTCTGATAATCCTCTTCTGTGCACTTCTTGGTGAAGATGGATTTGTAGTCGATCTTGAAGAGCTGCCACTCAGAGCGATGGCTGAAGTGTCCAAAGAAGCTGCACAGAAAAAAAAAAAAATAACAAACATCCGGAAGATCCCTGATAAATCATGAGCAGCCATTTCATAACACACACGTTTCATAGCAGGCTGGGGAAAATGTTTGGCACGCGGGCCAAATAAGGCCCTTTTTATTGTCTCTGAGCGGCCACAAATATGGAATCTAATGAGAAATCGTGCAACCGCTGCCTGCAGCGTAACAGCTTTTCTCCTCTTGTTTTATGTCAATGTACATAAATTGTGCTCAGAGATGAAGCTTTAATTGTTTTTACTGTGTCGGCCAGCAAAACTAACATCTGCTACTTGGCTGAAATCTGGGTTTATAGGAAATAAAGAAAGATTAATGTCAGTAAAGTGTGTAAAAGGTTTTTCATTATGTGGAGACATTGGATTACATATTCACTCAAGTCAGAGCAAAGAACAGATCAATTTTAACTTCTACTATTACTGTGAAAATGTGTGTGCAATATTCTAAGAAGTGGCCTGGTGCAAAGAAGAAATATTAGCTTCTCAAAACATTATTATTTACAGCTTTTCATTTCAAAAGAAATTTGCAACTCTTGGGGCAAAAATGAGTTGAATTGAAAATGTTTTGAGTGTCTTTATGTCACTGTTGTAGTAAAACTCCAAAATCCATGATCAAGTAGATTCCACAAATCAAATCAAAATCAAAAATTTTCTTCAGCAATAACTTGATTCACTCCGCGATGCTTACAGATGTTAACTCCCTCCTGAAATGTGGTTCAGCGTTGGAAAGACTCACGTCATGATCTGGTTCTGGGCTCCAGCCTCCACCAGGACTCCGTCCACGAACAGAGGCACCGAGGAGAAGCTGTGCTGGGTCCAATGCACCCCCTCGTCAAAGCTCACCCTGTGTGAGGGAGTCAACAAAGCTCGAATGGAGGCCGATGGCAGCAAGGGACAGAAGAATAAGGGTTTCGATACGATCAGCTTGAGAAGCTTCAGCAAAATATCAAATCGTCGAGGAATATTTAAGACTGTCAAGCTAAGAGGTTTGTTGGAACAAAGAAATTTACATAAAGACAGAATTTTTCTTGGTTCACATGCAAAAGAAGGGAATATGTTCTTATTAATTTTAGAATATCAGTTGCTATTGAGTTGCTTGAAAAAGCAGCTGTGTTCATGTGTGTGAAGTTTGGCTGCCTCCAGGTGTATTTTCATGCTTCTCCATGAACACATCCAAATTCTGCATCAGTAAGAAAAACAACAAACAATAAAAAAAAAAAAAAAAAAAACCCAGAGTGGAAGTGTTTCATGACTGACTGCAAATCTGCAGAACAGGAGAAGAAAACGGCGCGGGAGTGGAGGAAAAAAGAGACGGTTTTCATCATGGAGGATTGATTCAGACGGCTCATCAACGACGAGGGGTACCTGAGTGTGACATGAGGTGAAACACTGCCGAGGCAGCGAGAAGAGAGAAAACCTCCCCCTCACCTTAAAACATACACACACACACACACACACACACACACACACACACACACACACACACACACACTGGCCTCATTTGGCTAAAAGCCCCGACAACAGCAAAGTGTTGACATGCACCCATTCTGGGATGCAGACCGGGCGGTGGGAGAGTGTTTAACTTCACCCTGCTGAGCGTCACTCTGTTCTGCAGAAACACACGGCTCCTTCACATCCGCCAGTTGTTTCCCTCACTTCCTCCAACATCGTGCTTAAATTGGTGGAGAGACAAAAAAAAAAAAAAAAAAAAAACCCAGCAGGCCACACTTGGCTGCTTCTAAAACTAATTTCAAAATTGTTGCAAAAGCGACTGGAGAAGAGATCTGGTCTCACTTGGATTAGCCTGCAGTGAGGCAGAGCGTGGGCCCCCGATTTGGCAAGAGGAAGGCAACGTGTTAATGAAAACACTCAAACCGGACGGCGGGGTGGGGGTGGGGGTGGGGAGGGGCTCACTCTGCTGCCTGCTAATGATAAGTGGTTTGGAAAAAAAAAATCTCCTAAATTAGATTGCTTATAAGTTTTTTTTTTTTTTTTTTTTTTTCTGCGGAAGTCGCAGTCAAAGTGCATCACTAAATGGATCAAGTGTCACCACGAATATATACACGCTGTTTTCTGCAAGAGGGTGGAGCTTAACAGTTAACCTTAGAAATCACCGGGAGGAAATTGGAAAAAGCTTTTTGAGAAAGAAAACGTGTCCAAGAAGGTTTTCGTAGACGGACGTACCACAGATGTCGCGTTGGCACGGACGGCTGCCTCACGGCGATCAGGGCCCCGCCTTTGTCCAGGAACCACACGTTGTGCTCCTCATCAAAGATCTGAGCACACATGAAGAATGGTAACAGAAATGCAACAGAGGGACGTCACTGTGAAACACAGATCGCCTCCGTGGCTAATTTATTAGCAAACAGTGAATTTTTGACATGCAATAAAAGAAAGTTCAGAAAACTGGGATGTGAGTCTGAAAACAAAAGCTGAAGAGCACAATTTTCTGAGCTAATACAACTTTTTCTCTGCATTAAAAGTTCAAAAGTGAAGCTGGCTGTTTATTCAGAGTTTACACTTAGCATATATTAGCTAGTGACACCGATACAGAAGGATTGATAATGTATAAACTAGAGAGGGGCAGACGGTTGAAATGACAGCACAACGATTCACAAACATCTACAAATGCAAATGTTTCAATGCAAATCAATAGAATACATACATGAAAGTGTAACATCCTAAAAATGAGCAAAATTTCAACATCATGCCAATTCTTAAATTCATATTCTGGTGAAAAATACAGCAAAATGTCTCTTTCAATCTCTTTCAGGGGCCAGTGTGCAGGAAGGGGCAGGGCCAAGAGTGTGGCTCGCTTCTGAGAGTGAGAGCCTGAAGGCAGGTGAGAAATATGGAAAGGTAGCTCCAATATTTTAACTCAAAAAGTTTTTCTGAAGCAAGATTTGAAGTTATCAGGTGGTTATTTTTTATTAATAGTATTGTTATTTATGTGGCTTATTGTGCATGATCACTGTCCTCACACTTGATATCTCACTGAGGAAAATGTTGAACCGTGAGTGTTGTTGTTTGAACCGCTGCAGTGTGTGACGCTCACCGCTCTCCAGCTATTGCCGGCGTCAGAGGATATGAACATGCCAACGTTGTTGTACGACAGCTCGGCTCCGATGTTTCCTGCAGAGGGTTAAAGAACCACAGCGAGGTCACATGGGTACAGAAGCGTACGTGTTTTAAATGCCAGTCACACCGTTCTGCCTCTGACTGATTCAGTCTTCCTGGCTTCATTCCCAGATCAGCTCCACTCATGTGAACCACACAGAGAACATCCCAGGATGATTCTTATGGAGGCTGGCATCACTCTGCTAACGCAGTGTGGGGATGTGCAGGAGGGATGTAGAGGGGGGATGAGGAGGGGGATGTAGAGGAGGGATATAGAAGGGGGATATAAAGGGGGGATGTAGAGGAGGGATGTGAAGGAGGGATGTAGAAGGGGGGATATAGAGGAAGAGGAGGGGAAATGTAGATTGGGGATGCAGAGGAGGAGGGATGAGGGTGGGGGATGTAGAAGACTAATGTTGGAGCCATGCTGGATGCTGGGCGTTGCAGCATTGCTTTAAGTCCATCATTGGTTGGCGGTCTTCTCTCCAGTCGGTCCGCTCCGCTCTGTGGACCGGCTCAGCAAACAGCCGTGTGTTTGATCTGATGCTGTTTGTCATGTCGGTGAGATGATCTTTGCACCTGCTGACGTCTTAAAAGGCACAGCAGGCACGGCCAATCACCGTGACAACGCACTGACTCTTCCAGCAGTGCACAGAAACACGACGGGACACACACACACACACACACACACACGCTCAGTCTTGTATTTCTATCCTTGTGGGGACCGTCCATTGACTCCCATTCATGTCTAGCCCCTAACCCTGACCCTTACCCTAACCCTAACCCACACCACAACAAAGCCTAACCCTAAAGAAATGTTTTTGCACTTTTACTTTTTTCAGTAACAACAACATGGTCAAGAAAACACTGTTTCTCCTACTTAGGACCGGAAAAAGGTCCCCACAAGGCACGTCGATCCACGTTTTGCTATCCTTGTGGGGACATTTGGCCCCGACAAGGATAGAAATACAAGAACGCACACGCACACACACACACACACACACACACACACACACTCCCATTGAATAATTGGCCTGGTTATGTGTCATCACAACAGTTGGACATGGGAGCCACAGCACGTTGCGTTAACAGGAGACCCTGCAGTCCTCTGCCCACGGTCACTAAAGACAGGCGGACAGGAGCTGAAGTGGGAGGAAGGGGGGGGGTTGATCGGGGCAGCGTCAGCTCGACAGGCCACCAGCAGAGTCCACTCTGCTCCCACAATGCTTTGCCCTAATCACGCAAGCTACAGTCACACGACATAGCTGAACCCCCGCACATCGGAGCCTCTCTGACCTGTGGCGACGATGATTCCTGGTGCGGAGCTCTTGGTGGAGATGGTTCCTGACAGGTACGGGTTCTCTGACGTCTGCAGCTGGAGGTGGAGGGAACAGAAGGGCTGGAAAGCACAGAGAAATGGTCATGAAAAGGATGTTACTGTAGGTGATCTGACACTCAGGTTATTTCTCTGTAATTTACAGCAATTTAAGAGCAAATAGAAAATCAGCTTTAGACCCATCAATGTCAGAGATGTGTACACAGTTATAGCACTGTGAAACCAAGCAGAAAGAGTTAAAAAAAAACAACAACAACCATCTGCAGTTTCTTTCTTGTTAAAAAAATAAAAAAAAAACTGTCAATCTGTTTTATTTCTCCCTCGTTATACTGGATTGAACATGATGTTTTATATATATACACACTGGCACATCGTTGAACACTTACTAAAGGTCAAGAAAGAAATGCAACTATTCATTAAATGAAATTAATATGAGCAATTAAATGAGGCAGAACTAAGAACTGTAAGCTAATGTGGACACATACGCAGTTAAGCTGTCACATAACCATGTTTCGAGTGAGTCATACATGCTTATCGAGATCAGAATGATGGACAGAAGGAAAAATTGAAAAAGAATAAGTGTTCACCTGATAACGATTTTGTTTATACAACAAAGTTCCAAGTAAAATCGCTTTGTTTTCACACTTTCTTTTCAGAAAAGTTTTGTATTTACATATAAGGCAATGTTTTGAAAACTATGTCCATTTACATGGCAATTGCAGAAACAGTGAAAACAATGTCGTTAGCATGCCAGGCCACTAGTGGGTGCTGCTCCCTGATTTTGAAATGAAACCATGCACCTATATGCAGAGAACAATATGCTATTAACACTAACGATGATGAGTATATCAACATTAGCTTGGACAGACGACCAGGTTGGAATGCTTTCACTGGTGACTCTTTTGATAAAACTACAAAGTTCCAGGAGAATAAGGACTGAGAGTCATGATACTCTGGAGGCAACCATTGTTGTTATTGTCCATCAACTTGCACATGCCAGAAGAACTATTTACTTTGGTCGTGGTATGCATCTGTGGTAGTAGCAGTATTGTAAATATGGTTTGAGTTCATTATATGTGTCAGTTTCTACAGGAGAACAGCTGCACAATCAAAAAGAGAATTATTGTTTGTTAGGGGTGGTGAAAAAAATCGATTATTGATTAATCGCGAATGTTATGGACGAGTTCGAATCGATTATTAAATTTTCAAAAATCGATTCATTTCACATTATTTTATTTTGTAAAAATTAGATCGCGCGTAGAGCGCGGACCGAGTTCCTCAGGTGCGTGCGGCGGCTAGAGCGAGGGAGCGGTGAAACGGAGGAGAAAGCAGCCAAGAGCAAGCAAGCTGAACCTCTCCACACAGGCGCAAATATGTGCGAGTTTATCCAAGCTGTGGCAGACGAATGGGGGACGGAGACACATGACCTCGTTCTCATCACCGACAGTGTCTCAAATATTAACCTGGCTGCAGGGCTTGGCAACTTTCTACATATCCGATGTTATGCTCACACCCTAAACCTCGCATGCCAACGAGCGCTGAAGCTGCCTGCTGTCGCCCGGCTGCTGGGCGGAGTCAGACGGATCACAGCAGCACCACAGCCAGTCATGTGTTGGAGCAAAAGCTAGCTCTACTCAGTACGCAAACGACTTCAAATTCATTTCTAAAATAAGAAAATGCAATTCATAATATAGGCTGCTAGTAATTGCCTTTTTTCCCCCTTTATTTTATCAGAACTGCCTAAACACAAATTCAAGACCTCCAAAGGAAAAATGTTGTAACATGCCCCCCATTGAAGGCTGACACTTTAACTGATGAAAACTTTGGATTTAATGGCAGTAAATCTTCATCTTCACCGTAAGAGCTTGTGCCTCACTAGGGGGCTGCTAATTACAAAATACAATGAAATAACAAAAACACAAACTCCGCTCCATTCATTCAACCGTCGTCAAGCAACCTCACCAAAAAACGTCTTTACAGGAAACAGTGCTATCAAAATAAAAGCATCACATATCAAAACCAGAAGTTCATTTCCGCTTACAGCAAACAAATATTGGTAGTACAGCTCAATAAAATAAAAGACAGCAATCATGGAAATCGAACATTTAAATTGAATTATGGTTACTTACAAACATTTTCCATGTTTTGTTTTTTATTCTTTTTTTTTTTACATGTGTTAAGTAAGAACAGATAATATTGAAGTCACAGAGAGCTCTTTGAATTGTTGTTCAATAAAAGAGAAGTTAAGTAATTCAGCAGCCAACTGTTTTAATGGTGCAATATCTTTGTGGTGTATTTGGGTTACTGCTGTCAAATGGAAAATCAATAATCGGTCATCGAGAATCGTTAATAATCGAAAATCGGTTTGCAATCAAATCGGGACTTCAATAATCGTAATCGAATCGAATCAGGAAATCGGAGAGATTAACCAGCCCTATTGTTTATGGTAGGGAGTTCACACAAATTCAGATGATGTGATCAGAAATCCAAACAAATGCTATGCACTGTTGTTTCTGACACCATTCTATGAAATCTTTTAAGTGCTGGACCACATTACTGATCCTGACCTCTAAGGTTTGAAGATGTTCTGAGTCATGGCCCATTCACACGACAACATTCTCAAATGAAAATAGAAAACCTCTGTTGTATTTTGGGTCTCGGAGCCCCTGGAAACCTGACTCTTTGGAAACAACTCCCAAGGTGGATTTTTTTGACAATGGTTCCATTGTCTGTGTGCAAATGAAGGAAAATGACACTTTTCTGAGAGGCTGCTTGCGTACATGTGCACCACGGTCACAGTAAATAGTTCTGCACATGTGCAAGAAGAATTAATGAATTACAGTACTTCTCTAGTAAAGTGTTCATCTCCTGCACCATCATCTGGATCACATGTAGAGACATTATATTTCTCATGGCTTTATGTCTGTTTTGCATACATAGATGGCTTTATTATATCAGAACAGCACCCACTAGTGGCTGAGCATGAAAACAAAAAACAGTTTTTAAACGTTGCTGTCCAAACACGCAAACCAAAATATAAAAGGACGATGCATTTTCACTTGAAACGTTGTGCGTAATACACCCTTATTAGGCCATGTTGCTTGTTTGTTATAGAATCTGGGAGACACATGGAGGCCTCTTGGAAGAACAGTGAAACATCTTGAACAAGTCCAATTTCCTTTTAAGACAGCAAACAAGGACACCAGGACCTGGATCACTGAAGACTATCAGACTGTGAGGACAAGATGTTCACTTGCTGCTTCATATAACAGGAGTCACGATGCAGAAAGTTTTAACTTCACCTGTCAGTTGTTCTAATGTTATTGCTGATCAGCATCTATTATGCAGTCATGTAAAATGAGAACAGATTCAACTGAAGTTGTTTATGTGCACACTGAACTAGGAGGTGGATTAATTACCGGCTCGTGTTTTCTGGAAATAAGAGAAATCGTTCTCGATGTGTATCGGCTTTTTAAAATGACCAGCAGGCAATAACAGGAAGCTCTGTTATTAGAAAATGATCAGGTCAGAATAACTTTGAGGACAAACGACTGAAAAAAAAAAAAAAAAAAAAAAAAAAAAATCCACTTTCATTAGTCTCCCAAAGAGAGCTAAATGTGCCTTCATAAGTTCTGCTAATTGCATTTAATCTGTCATTAATACAGAGAGCGCCGGAATTTGCATTAAAGTGTGAAGCCAAGCCTCCCGGGCATGCACACAACACAAGACAATTACGTTTGTTCACGGAGCAGAAAGAGCGAACGTGCTTGCTTTCATCTGCGTGACAGACAGCGTGTCAGAGCTGCGATGACATGAAGGGCAACGGGACTGAACAGGGTAATCAAAAGGAATCTGCAGCTGTAATTAAAATGTCACATGAATGCGCAATCACCGGGAACCTGCGCGCCGCACGACGCGGCCCTGAAATCACCTCTTAAACAGTGTGAAGTCCTGCTAATGTCTGCAGCATCACTCCTCCGAGCAGTCGGTTGTTAGCTTTAGTGGCGGGGAGGCCGTCTAATGAGGACTGCTGACGCATGGAGCAGATCCAGATCTGCCACTCCAGCATCAGCGCCTCATTTCCTCACTGTTTCCTCTAATATTAGTCAGCGCACGCTCAGAAAAGTGTGGGATCGCTACATTGTCAAACATAATGCTGCGGTAAGTGTGTACTCTTCAACATAAATGATTGATTCATAACCCCAGACGGTGTTTTTTCACCCTCACTGACAGGATCTGACAGGTGAAGCTCTCAGGATCATAACTCCCACACAGTTTATTGTTCCTGGATAATTCAAAAAGTGACAGAAAGCAGAGGAATACAGCTTTAAGATCATATAATGATCACGACGGTGGCCTCCCAGGTCTCTGCAGTAGAACCGTTCAGTCTTAGCATGTCACACATTGATAGCATAAGCTTTTTTTAAACCTCTTTATCCAGCTCTGGGTCACTGTGAGCGACTACTGACTTACAGGACATGAAAAATGTGACCGTCAGCACCTGATCATTACGGCCACACCAGCCTTTATCAGACGCTGTCACTCTTCATTCCCGTTCACCTGACGTCTTCAATGCATCCTGTCATAATCACGCCGACTTTGCATCCATCAGCCCTTCCTGTCGTTTCACCCGATAGTCTCACACTTTCCAACAAGCCTCAGTGGCTCTTCTCAGGGTCCAAATGCACAGAAATATTTTGGAGGAGGTCAAGAAGTTCACTGGAGGCTCTGTGCTAAATGACTAATAGGCCGTAAGATAAAGTTGCCTCCTTAATCCCCTGAACCTGCAGGGCAGATCTGTCAGGAGAAAAGTGGTAATGGAGAAAACTGATGAGGATGAGGAGTAAAAATGGATTTCCAGAATGTAGTTTACAGCCAAAGTCTGCTTCCAGTTTCTCTTTCAGAGAAGTGCTTTTTGTTAAAGGACTGCAGCAGCATTTCTCGTTCATATTCCAGATCAAGACTGCAAGACTGCAGATGCGTGTTAGAATATCTGAAACCGTATGGTGCGTTCATATTATCTGAACATTATGGCTGGTTTATTAAGCACATGTGGCTTTAATTATTGATCTTGGCTACAACTATGATAACCATGTCAGTGAGCAGTGTAAATTTGGCTCGCAGAGACTATGATGAGGAATATTTGTTAATGAATGTTTTTCATGGATGAAAACTTAAGTAAACAAAGTAAAACTAGACAAATAATGTGAAAGTCAAAACTCACACTAAAGACCCAGGAGGCCCTAATTGTCCCTTATTTTCATCACAGTCTTGGTCTTCATGTTGGGATTTTTATTTAGTTTTTTTTTAAGTTGTCTTCCAGGAAAAAGGTTCTTGACAAATACTTTTAGTCAAAGTCTTTGAAAATGAAATCACCGCTATCTGTGAGCAAATCTCCTGTCCTGTTTTATTGATGTGAGATTTCAAAAAGCTTTTCATCAAACTATCCATCCATCCATCACTAAGTCCATATGGGGTTGGAGTGATAAAAAAAAGAAGAAGATGAGGAAGAAGAAGAAGAACTAGTAGCTCTGATGTTTCTGTCTTCCATCTTCCATCCTATGCTGCGGTACCCAAAAGTTTCTCAACTATGAAATCAAATCTTTTAAGTTGGGTGAGGCCTGAACTTGGTTTTGAAATACTCAACTGGACAAGCTGAAAACCCATCCTGGACCATAGTCTAGTAAGAAGATATTGGCTGGTCCAGGAATATTGAAAGTCAAGCTGTTCGTTCCTTGTCCAGTTGTTTGGACCAACATTCTAGAGCTCTACCCTCTGATATGGTCTGTTCTCTTCTGGATCCATCATTTAATGACGAATCCAAGACCCAAGACAGGATCCAAAATACCTGAGTCTGAAACTTCAGTCTGAAGCTAAGAGCGTCAGGTAACAAACCTTCATTTACCACATCAGACCTCCATCAGTGCTTCAAAGAGCCACAGGGACAAACTATTTCTTCAGAATATTGTATTTGGCCATCTCTATTGCTTGATTTTACAACAAAAGAAACGGATGCTTTGAGGATTTCACATTTTTATAAAGACACAGAAATGGCTGTGTTCTTATGGAAACCTTCCCAGTTGAATTTGTATCAATCAAAGACGAATCAACAGATTCCAGCAGTGCAGAGCTCAGCTGATAGAGTCTCCGGGATCACAGATCCAATAAAACAACACCCACAATCAGTTTCCCTATCCTTGGTTCATTTATTTAAAATGTCCATGCTGTGAAAGTGTGTTTGGGTGATGGTGTGTATCTCTATGATGGCCACTGCTCTGATTCTCCCTGCTGCTATTATTTATTGATGCGACAAAGCGGTTTCACCAGCCACAAAGTGCTCCTCAACTAGAAGCCTGGTGGTCACGTACGCATGGAGTGACTCCAGGACTGCTTGGAGCTAAATATGTCAGAGGAAGTATAGAACTGAACTGTGAACCTGATGGGAAGCCAGTGAGGAGAACATAAGAGAGGCGTTTCATTAAGAGTCCTGCAGCGGCGATGTGGACCAGTCGCAGTCGATCTAAAGATGTTTTACTGAGACAAATGAAAAGAGCATTCCGATAATCAGACCTTCATGAAATGATGGCATGAATAAGCATTAATACCTCTGGCTGACAAATTCCAGGTCTTGTGTCTTCGGCCTGGATAGAGCTGGTTGGATGGATTTTAAAGCTGGGCTCTCCTCTCCCACTCAGACAAGCAGACGGTTTCTGCATCTGACTTTAGCACTAAAGGGAACCTACTTTTCTTATCAGGCCATCAAAGCTCTGGAATGATCCGCCCCAGCAGCTTAGAGTCACAAAATCCTTGCTTTTCTCTTCATATCTCCAGAACGTCCTTTTTTTATTGCACAGCCCAGGAGTATTACTAAATTTGGTATCTGTTTAACACTATTTCTAAAAGGTGTCATACAAATAAACACACTATTACTGTTTCAGAAGAGGAATTATACTGGATATTATTTTATTCGACTTCACAGGATCTGCAGTGGGTGATGTGTGATGCACTAAAGCCTGGTTATTTTTACATACTCTACATTTATTTAGCAGCGATGCCACAACGATCCCTTGTGTTTTATATTCCCCTTTTATCACTATTTACTGAAGCTTTGCCACCACTGGAGCCCAGCGGCTTCCTCTGCTTTGCTATTTATTTGTTGCAGTCGTTCAAAGGGAATCAGGAAATCTTTGGTCCTGAACTCCACCGTGTGAGTGTGTTTCACAAAAAAATATGATGCTGGTTTTAAACATGGCATGGTTTAAATGGATTACTGACAGTGTTCTGCAACCCTCACCCTGGGCAGTTTTTCTGTTCTGCATATTATGGACAGCTTTCCTTTCCCAACACACTTGATTTAAATGGGGGAAAAAAGGCATCAGAAAGCTCTGCAGAAGCCAGATAATGGTTCAGTTAATGGAATCAGGTGTGAAAAACATGTGAAACACTCAGATTAATCACTTCAGGGTTGGAGATATCGCACCCAGGGGAGTTTAATTTGAGTGTTTTTGCATTAACTCACATTAAAATTGAACTATATCATGAGACAGAGTGATGGAGTGGTTGCACTTATCATTAGAGGATGATTGTGGCCTCTCATCTGCTGCCTGTGCTAAAAAAAAAAAAAGATCGATTCTAAGTAGATGAACCATGGGGGATGTACAAAAACCAGAAGTGACAGAAGATTCCCTCCTCCTGATATACGAGGGAAGTTCTTCAAATCATTGGTCCGTGATCTACAAGGTCCAATAAATGTCTAGTAAAGCCATTATTTTATACTGATGACTTTATGTTGTTTATTCTGGACTCTTATTCATTGTATTCATAACTTTTGCATCTTATTATATGGAGAACATGCAAACATGGAACACAACTAGACTTTCTGTCCATGATGAAAAAGTGGTAAATAATATACCAGGCTATAAGAAAAAAGAGTGAATCTAAGTAAATTTCATTCATTCGTTTGAAAGATTGGCTGGAGAATTAAAAAAAACTGACCAAAATGACAGTGTATGTCAAAGATTTTGCTGAAAAAAGACTTAAAAAAAAAACTCTTCAGGAAGCGTTCACGTTCCTGTTGTCTCATCCTGATCACCACAGCGTATGAGCATTACAGAAAAAAAATGCAAATGGTTTCACGCCGACTCTGCACCTCTGTTTGAGGTGAAAGTGTGCCTTTTTTTTTTTTTGACATTTCAGAAAACTTTCACAGTTTCACTGTGACATTTTGAAAATGATATACGTATGTTTACGCAGAAATGTCGAAGTTGATATAGTTACTACGCCACACCATTGGTTGGCGCTGTTTGTTTTTGTAATGACACCACACACACGTGCGCTGAGAGTAAAATGCTATAAGCATTAAAAATGGGAGTATAAGACCACCAAGTCCAGGAGAATCTGGACTGAGAGTCGTGACACTCTGGAAGCTGCCATTCTGTTAATGTCCATTTATTACAACCGTGGTGTGCAGTGGCAGCATTTCTAAAAAGTTGCATTTCCTGCCATTTTTAGTGAGATGGAGCGTTTTTAAAAAGTTCAGTGACAGAAGATCCCTTCCTCCATCGATTCAATTCGTTCATCCCAGGGTGAACCAACATGGAAAACATGCCGCGGCCTTCTCGCTCACTCACCAGGATGCAGTGGATGTCGTTCCCGTCCAGGTCCGTCGCCGGGGCCTGCAGCAGCCTCCAGTCGCGGCCTTTGTTGTACGTGATGTAGGTCTTCACCTGGTTGTCCTGCCTCTTGTTAGCGATGAGCATGCCTTTGATTCCAGCCACCTGATGATCAACACACACAAACACACACAGCAGGTTGAGTTTCATGTTCCTCATCTAATTCCGCTCGGTTCTCGCATAACAGCTCCCAGGCTCCCACTCTGGGATGAGAAATCCTCCCCAGCGGTCTCATCAGAAGAGGGCGTTTTGTGTATTGAGGCGGCGATCTTCACAATAACAGTTTAACGCAAATGGCTGCTTATCTTCATGGCTGACAGTATTTCTATCTGTAATTATTCTTCTCGCCCGTCCACACAGAGCAGACAGACGCACCGGCTCTGTTTCGCTCTGCAGCTGAACAGCCACAGTCACACTCCCGGCCCTGAACGTCTCCCCGGACGTCCTCCCTCACCTCCACACAGCCGGGAGAAGACAGACTGGCTCCTCTCACGTGCGCTCCCCTCCACCGAAGGAGCACGGCTGTGTAAGTGGCACTAATAGGCAGCGCCTCTGGCGTCGTCATGGCAACTCATACATTCATTCTCTTTGGAATATATGTAAGTAGGAACGCTGACCGCAGCCTGACCTGAAAACACATCTTCTCCTCGACATATCTACATTTCTCCATCACATAACCTGTAATCCATGCAGATTTGTGTTGAATTACACATTTCGCTGCCTGTATGTGTCACAGGTGAGGGAGAGAGACAAAGAGAGAAAAGATAACATTAATATTAAATTAGAGCGTTACAGCTACAAAGAGCTACACGTTCAACTAATGAATTAAGAAATAACATAGTGAAGAGAAAAAAAAAGCATATTTCCACAGTTCATTTTGCAAATATTATGCACTCTTTGCTTTGATTTTGGATTTTTTGGATTTTTCAAATTTATTTCACAGACGGGAGTGTTTTTTTTTTTTTTTTAATCTGAGTATTTTTTTATATATTAAATTTTTCTCTTTTAAACTTTATAACTCTCGATATATTTATGTGGCCCATGCACAGATGGAACTTACAATTTCATTATTTGTGACAATGGCTGTAAAGATAAGATTCTCATTTATTAAAAAAAGATGAACATCACCTTCACTCCATCTTTTTGATATTTTTTTTCCTCCACAGAATAACAGCTGTCAGCGGAGATGAGCAGAATTTACAAACATTACCTTTTTTTTTTTTTTAATCAGATGTCCATCTTGTTTACAGGCAATTATCCAAAGACAAATTACATTTGTTTCAGATTCATTTCTTTAGTGACAGTTCTTACAATGAAGAAGCGACTTGCTGCACTACAGATGATACACGGTTGTTAATTTGGAAACAAATGAAGGTATGAAATAATAACATGTTACTTCAGGTAGATTTAGCTGTAATCTTCAAGAAGCTCTGGAATTCATAGCTTGTGCTCAGAACAATTGTTGAACTTGGATGAGAGGAGTTGTAACTTCCACTCTCCTAATCCTAATCTTACATCAACCTAATAGTAACCAGTCGGACTGAACATGTTTCCAGAGAAAACTGAAGGACTGTCCTCGACTGGGATCATTTTCCGTCACAGATTGAAGCCTCACATTGTGAATTGAATTGTTAAAAAAAAACAACATAAACACACAAACTCATAAATGTGCTGTGACACAGCCCTGCATACATCTGTGCACATACAAAATGAATAAATGCATGTGAAGAAAAATGTGCACACAATCGTTTAAAACTGTATTACACAACTGGATTTTAACTCTCAGCTCGTCCTGGATCATAAACATCGGAGGCATAAAACTCAGGTGTAATTTCCTTACTAAACAAGAAGATTTTTATTGTCAAAAGAGAAAAAAAAGCTGGTATTTATTGAACTGCAGAGCATCATCCATTACATTTTATGACTCATTTGTTGAATCGCGGCTTTGTGGGCTTTAGCAAACGTCATCAGATAGTCGAAAACTGACAACAGCCCTCTTCATGCCGCCAGTCAATCATCCCCGGCTCATTATCACAAAGTGGGGGATGATTTGTGCTTCTGTGAACTTCAGCCAATCGCAGCTCTGATTGTGGAAGCCACCTGCTGGAAAGCTCCTCTCAGACCGAGACGAGCAGCCCCGATGTCTGCACCAGATTAGTTTGCACAACAAAGACTGGTGATTACAGAAATTGCCCTTATCCAATCTGACTGACAATAAAATAATCCTCCTAATTTGGGAGATAATTGTCAGTTTTCTGTGTGGAAACAGAATAATTAATTTTTTGGGGGGTAGCAGCAGAGAGCGGAGGCGCTGCAGGAGGAGACTCGACTTCTTTAATCTTCAGTCTGACTCAAAGTGCAGCAGGAAGATGAGATCCTCTCAAACATTGGCAGCATTTAACCCTTTGTGGCGCACTCAGAAAATGTTGTTTGTGCGAGTCAGCCTTAAAAAAAAAAAAAAATAAAAAAAAATCTTGAAATCATAAAACTGAAAAAATAGCACAACTTGTAGCTGAATAATGTTTTTAAAAAGTTGCCACTAGATCTCTTCTAGTCAACAGGAGTTGAAGGAAATAGTAACAGATATCTAATTTCCTACATTTTACATTAATCTAGTAGAGCAGGGCTCTTTGGTGTAAATAATGTGACACTATAATTGAAGAACAACCTAATTTGAACACTTATTAAATTTACAAATGGTGATTTCTGTTTAGTTTTATACTTTCTGGCTCAGGGGTGTCAAACATAAGGTCCATGGTCCAAAACTGGCTCACAAGAGGCCACAATTCAGGAAACAACCAAGACCAATTATTTTAACATGTTTAACAATATTTTAACAATATTTTGTCAAAGAAAACATAATTGAAATTGGCCTCATGTTGAGATTGTAGTCACGTTAAGTGCTGTTTGCGGAAGAAAATTAAGTGATTTTTCAACAAAGCAAATCTTTGTAAAGTGTGATTTTCAAGGTTACAGTGGCTCTACTCATGTTTTCCCTGATCTAAAAAGAGTTTGATGCTGTTTGAGCTGATTCCATGATATATACAGTACATTCAATATATTGATGTTTATTTTTACTCATTTTCAAAAGTCCCAAAAGTAAAAATGAGCTGCACTTTAATGGCATCAAAAGATGGAAACTTGATTATATAAAAGCATTTAAAACGTTTAAACTGATGAGGCTCCTGCGGTAAAATGGAAGTTTCATGTGTATTCAGTTTAATAACAGAAGCTCTACTAATAAATACTGCTTTAAAGAGGCTCCATCATGGTGTTTAGATGGTGAAGCTTCGAGTTGTGGATTAAACTCCTGATTGTCCTTCTCTGCATTGTGAAGAGGTACTAACTCCTGCTGCATTCCAAACAGGAGCCGTGCACACGCTGGGACTCGTGCACACTCTGCAGGGGGAAGTAATGGCACTGTTAATTACCCCGATGCTGCCACCGCTGCAGACCTATAGCTCTCTTCCTCCTCCTCACTCCCAGACACACCTGCTGATGAGTGAGTGATGGACACCCTACCCCCACCCCCCCGGATGCTAACACATACAGCGAGAAGCGGCTAAGCTAACAGGGTCATTACGAGTCCAGAGGTGCAGAGCAAACAGCCCCATTAAGCCGGCTCTTTATGTTGTGTGTGTGTGTGTGTGTGTGTGTGTGTGTGTGTGTTGGGAAGACGGATGATTGTGAAGCTGTCCGTGGAAGACGGAGTGAAACACCACCTCCCACAAGCAGGCCTGTGCATGCATTCATCCCGCAGCACAACACGGGAGCCGCTTGCATCGATTCATCTGGGATGTTTCGTGTTGGAAATGGCTCCCCGGTCCCTCAGGCGGCGTACCGACCCGCGGGTTCAGATGCTAAAGAGCCAACAACTCCTGATGGTACGGAGCGGCTCTTCGGGGACGCTTCATCCATTCCAGTCAGGTGTGAGTCTGCAGGGCCGAGAGCGGCTCAGCGCAGGCCTCGGGCCCCGTTTACACAACATTATTACTGCATTTTCATTTCAGAAATGTTTCAAAATGGTTCAAATTTTTCTAAATCTCACCCGATGGTGGCTTAATTCGGCCACTCAGTCGCATTAAAAAGAGAGGAAATTGATTTCCGCTTGCAAAAAGGAGGGAGGCAGTTTCACTTTCAATCGCTGCGGTGACTTTTGGCGGCAGCTGTCGGTCAGCGTGGGATCCGAGAGGGGGTCAAACCCCGCTGCCTCCACTTCAATCACAGCAGCTGTAAAAACCGTGAGCCGGCGGAAACGTCAGCGGCAAAGCACCTGTTGGTCCTCTGCTATTGATTAACAGCTTGCTTTATGAACCCCCCCCCCCCGCCCCCCCGGGGACAGGGGACGCTCGCTCTGTGCAGCGGTGCAGAAAAAAAAAAGATGATTGAATTAACGTTGGCGTGATTCTGATTTAGTTTTAGTGTCACGGTTCCGCCTCTGTCTGCTTTTGCCGGTTCTTTTACGAGCCTCCTGTGAGGGCGAACCCTCTGCTGCGTACCTGCGGACGCCCGCTGAGCGCACACCTGCCGAGGTTCTTCATCAGCAGCTTATTTTGGCTCCCTGCCGCGGGAGCGTCGCAGCCCTCCGTGTTGCTGCATGTCAATATCTGTGTGAGCTCGGCTGGTGGAGCCTTTCAGAACGTTTTCTTTACATCATTCCTCTCAGCCAGATACACTGTAATGAAGGCACTAAGTCAAAAATATCGCGGTGCATGCTTAGGAAGTCACACTTGATTTCTATATTTGCCGCTATTTTCCAATATGGCCGCTTTTTCAAGTGAAAATAGAAAAACGTTTGTCGTGTTTTGGGTGACCGATCACATGGCAATGGAGCATGGAGCAAATGGAAAAGTAATTTTTTGAAAATGGCTCCCAAGGATTTGAAACAGTTTGAGATCTATTTGTGCAAACACTGCCTGAAATCTTTGCTCTCAGCTGCAGGGGCAGCAGATACATTAAAATTTGGAATAAAAACCATTAGAATTAGTAAGACGCTTTTCCTTATAATTCCCATTTTTGAGCTCAGGGTTTTCTTATTCAACTATTTTAATGATATGAGCGCTGAATCCTGATGTGTTGCACTGTTAAAACACGAGAGGTTTCGCTTCTTGATAGAAACTACAGGAAAATAAAAAGAGATAAAGTTGAAATGTTCCACTTTATGAGCAGCTTTTCAAATATGTGAGTTTTCAGTGACTCTGAGCACCGTTCTCATGAAAACGGGGCCTCGATTTAATTTTGTTCATGAATTTTCTAATTGTGCGATGCTGAACCGTTTTCTGTCACGGAGGTTTTTCCCCAACTGGTTACACTCAATCTGCTGCAGAGCTGCCAGAAGAAAAATAAATAAAGAAATAAATAATCACATTCATTAATTTCCCTTCTCTTTTTCGTCTGAGTGCAGTTTTACAACCAAATTGTATTAACATGAAAATGTTTTTCATCCCGCTTTACTTGCAGCATGTATTAAATCCACAGAGTCCCTTTATTCATTCCCACAGTTCTAAATGATCATCGATCTGAATGAGAAAACGCTGCCAGATTATTTGAAGCCTTCTCTGTTCTATTAATTTGTTTGGGTTTGCTCTCGATGGCGATATTGAACATGAAAATGTTACAAATGACAGTTTAATTGCCAGCACTGCTGATTATTCAGGACGAGTTCGGAAAGTTCCTCGTCAACACAGAGCTGAACTTTTTGAAACTTTTTGAGAGTGTAAAGCTTCGGGATGAGAAGACAAATGAAACCATGACTAAAGGGTTTTTGCTTGGGTGGATATAGTACGTATTTCAGATACACATAGATTACTGTAGGGTTTACTACAGTTGTTCAAATTGTTTATTTGTAATAAGGAGTAAAATATTCCCCTTGATGAGATAAAATCTGCCATTATACTCGCTCAAATAATATATCTGAATGAATCTTGTCCAAGTCTCAGTTTAAAATAAAAATAACCGAGGTAAACCACCAGTCATCTGAGATTCACGGGGACGGCCATTTTGAATGATGTCATCAATCTCCCATGATTCTCGGTTCAGCTCAATTATCTTGGGGTGTTATGCTGCATATTCATGACTGTGACAATTTTTTTTTTTTTTTAAAAAGTTGCCAAAAAATATTCTCTTCTGCAGTGCCTTGACCTGAAACAATATAACATTTTCAACCATTGCCTTATTATTAATGCAAAATTAAAAATAAAAAAATTAAATCCCTGCAACCAGCTACATTTGGATGAATGGAGCTCGCTTCAAGCTGGCAAAATTTCCTAATTACTAATCCAAAGAAGTGGTGGTTTTCAAGCACTCCTCCTTATGAAGAAGTTTTTTTTTTTTTTTTTTAAGATTTCGGTGGAGAAACTGACAACAGCATAAATTCTACTGTGAGATCTGACAGTTCAGGATCTGACCTGCTTCTCACCCAGAGCTGACTGTCCTTCGAAGTGGGTGAGCTGGATATAGAAGATGATTTGTAGCCACAGTAACAAATCAACATGAGCTAACCAGGTAAAATTGAACCGTAAAACATCGAAATACCTGTTGACTTCTATTAAAACAACAATCACTGCTGCTCACAGTCTCTTTAACTCTGCTTCTCTCACAGTTAAAGAATTGGCTCCGATTCTTTTGGCACTCCACAGTCTGGATTTGGTTCAATAGTTTCCCATTAAAAAGTGATATTTTAGATGTTTTCGGCAGATTGTTCGGCTCGCAGCATCTGGCCGAGCTGCAGAACATTAACGAACGTTAGCATCTGGAGGATGGTTTTGATGGCTTGTTAGCATTAGGAAAGTGAATTCACAGCACCTTCATTTGCTGTTAAATCCACAGCACCTGATAATTACATTCACTTACATTCACACTTTTTCTAATGAGTGTTTGCTCACACTTCTGTGCTATTTATCTAAGCTGATTTCGAAGGGTTTTTTTTCCTTGTCAGTTCTCAAAGGATCATAGAGGAATTTGATTGATACATCAGTTGTTTTTTTTTTTGGTTTAGTTTTTTTGTTTTTTGTTTTTTGTTTTTTTGCTGGTGTTGGATAAAATTAGAGAGAAACATCAAGTTTATTTTGAAAGTGGAACACGTCAGATGGATAAATTGCTGCATATTCAAGAAAGAAAACATGCTGGCTCAATCAAAAACTCACACAATATATTCTCTTCATTGTATTTATAATAGGAACAGGGATGGAGGTGTTAAAGTGGCACCGTCATCAGATTAGTCACCTTCTATGGCCGGAAAAAAACTTAATTCATTGATTCTCAAGAATGTTGACTATTGTGTGAAGCTTCCCAAAGTCATAAAACTTAAAGCTGGAAGTCATTTGAACTGGAAGTGTCTGATCAGGCTGAGTATGTCTATAATTTCACTTTAAAGAATGTCTCTGTTTGTTTTTCATCATTAAAATTAAAACAGTGTGTATTAATTGATAATGCTAACATACAGCCTGACCTATCTAGAAGGCCTATCTGGATCTGCTGCTGCCTACAAAGTAGTAGAAGAAGAATCGTCTCTCTAACGTCGCTACCGATTCGTCTGTGGAAAGCTATGGGTCGTTTGCACTTCACTTCCCTGTTTTCTGTCACTTTGATAGACAGACTAATAACAGCGGATCAGCTCTCCACTCCAAATGACGGACAGCCGTCCAATTTTTCTGTCACTGCTGTTAAGATTTGGCCAACGATGAAAAATCCTTGGCTAACGTGAGTGGTTTTCTTTCGCTGCCCACCTCGTACAGATCCAGCATCTGGTTCCCCGCGATGCCCCTGGTGGTCTTGACATTCTCCATGGCCAAGGTGAAGTAGATCCCTCTGGTGTCGGACAGGTAGAGGTTATAGGTGTCATTCTGGTTCCACTCCTGCACCGCGGCGAATACCTGCTTCTCATCGGTGCTGACAATGTGTAAATCCTATCGGGGAGCAGGAGGGGAGAGATTAAGAGGAGTTATGACTGGAGGCAGAGAGGTGACGGATTAGAACATGCTGACCCTGCGGGGGCCGGTCATGAGATCAATGCTGTGGTGTGAATATAAATGGACGATGACACACTCCAACTCGCTCTTGGGGCACCGCGTTGAAAATGGGGCGATTCAGAAAAGTGGGACTGTGAAAGGACACTTTAAACTGCTCTTTGTTTCACAGACAAAACTTCACTTTTCATCTAATATACATCTGCCAGTCCTTCAGGAGTGTGGAGTGTCTTAATGAACTCCACACTGTGAGATTCAAAAAGTCATAATCATCAAGGAAAAAGATGTTGCAGCTTACCTTGGGCAGGGAGTACTTCGGCAGTTTGATCTGTATGAACGATTCTCGCTTATAGGACACGTAATAGGTGGCGCGTCCTGATGTGGGAACCTGAAACACACACACACACACACACACATACACAGACAACACATCAGCTACCGCTGGGACTTTCATTTTGGGCACCACAATGGTGCAGTTGTTTGTGCTGCATTCTATCAGGCAAACATTTGTAATTCTTTAATATGTTTCGGTGCAGCGGTTCCCCAGAGATTGGTACGCTTGTCTCACATTGAGGAGGCCATAGGTTCAAGACCTGCAACCCTGCAAAGGATGAAGCAGTTTGAAAGTGGATGGACAAAGGCTTCCCAACCTGAGATCACATGTCTGGGGACCTCTGTGTTGTATTTTAATATGGAATAAAGACCAAACAACCATTTGAAATGGAAATATTTTAATTCTTTGTGCTAAGAATCAGCAAAAAGGGTAAATTCACATAGATTTTACTGAACCTGTAATAACTGCCATCGATATTCAAAGTTTGAAATGGAAAACTCGTGCAACTGGTTTTTTTTTGTTGTTGTTGTTTTTTTTAACCATATTTATTGTTGATTTTAGGTTTATTTCACAGTGGGTGTAACTTTTAGTTTGATGGGGTTGTGCTGCTGAACTAACACAGAGGACATGTTTAGCCATGCATAACCTCGCCATTGATGCCTTATCATATCCTCTCCAGTCGGTTAAAGCGGCGGATAAAAGCTCACATCCACCGCGCTCCCTGATGCCAATAGATATCCAGGGTGTATTTCTCTTTCAACTTAGCGATCTCCTGGCTTGCATTCAGAGGATCCTGCTGCACTCAGTGTCAATGCACTCGGCGGTTTCAAAGAGGACTTTGGTAAATATCTCGTAGGGCAATCAATAGTCTCATTATTCTTTGTCAGGAGGAATCTTTCAGTTGGCTAACCGAGCTTCTTCTGACGCTCACAGGGAGGTGGAGGGGGTTTGTCTTTAATGGTGCAGACCCTTTGTAAACACTCCAAGCTGTTAGCTGTTAGCTTATGCAGTGAGAAAACACAGGGCTGGAAGGTGGAGAGGAATTGTCATTAGCCTCGAGGCCACAAAAGACAAACACTCTTCCACAGAAAGGAGCAGAGCGAAGCTTGGCTGCAGCTTCGGAGCCCCTCTCCGCTCTCCATCGATAGAGACATGAGATTCATTATAGTGAAATCTTCTGATCCAGACTCACAGCACTCAGCTGAAGAGGAGAGACGGTATCAGCCTTAATGCTGTATGACAGATTTCACCAATCTTATAAGAGAGAAAACAAGCTGGAAGAGGAAATATAGCAGCATCGCAATGAACGCCGCAGAAACAGTCCCACGTGCAATCGAGTAAAGGAGCAGGAGATCGATGGTAACCAGAGGCGGTTTGAACTTTAAGAGGAATTGGTATGATTGATTTTCCCCCCCTCCCTCTCCCCACCTTCTCCTGCAGGTTCCCCCGTCTGTTACGCACACGTGTTGAAATGTGGAGGAGCTGGAATTGAAGGGGAGGTTCAGAACCACCGCCTCTCAGACTTCAGAGAGGTCAAACAGGACCGAAGGCTCTTTCAACAACAGCTTCATTTCTGCTGCCAGTGAAGCTTCTGCGGGAAGACCCCGCCTGCAGGTGGCTCAGCTGAGCACATTTATGAGCTATCTGATCTCTACTGAAATATTTAGCGAGGACAAACCATGGCAAGAATCATTTGACAAGTGCTTAGAATCAAAGTCATCATCAAAGGTAAAGCTGTGTAAGCCACAGCAGTTAAAATTTGTTCAATTTTTCTCACAACCCTGAATGACACGGGCATCCAAGACGGACAGATGGGTGTTCAATTACATACTTCAGACATGTGCAGACTGTACGTCATCTTTCACTAACTTGGAGGCAATGCCAGTTCGCCGGCGGTTAAGCTAAGAGCTGACTGATGACTGTGGCTAAACCTGGTTACTGATGGTGACTGACCCCAGTCTCACCTCATGACCCGGCAGTGGAGGCCGTCTGTTTTCCCCTTTGCAGTTAGTCAGCTGCAGCAGGAATGACTCAGTGAAGGGGTCAATGGAAGGGATGACTCGTGAGTCACCGGTCAGAAAAGTGACTCACAGGTTTAGAATGATTCGTTCATACTCAGACATGACTAGGGCAGGATGCAATCTGAACTTTCAGGATGGTGGAAAAAGAGATTAAAATGCTGTGCATCCCAGACAGAGCGAGAAAGGTGGTCACCTTATATCTGATATACATACAAATGGAAGTCTATGTATGCAGATGATGGTACATGGTCAGATAGACAATTATTTTGAAAGAATGCTGATATAATCCTGAAGGCTGAATAAATCCTGCATAGATATTAAAAATCTACAGGCACACAACAATAGTGCACACATGTATTACTCCAGCATTTCAGAAAGCTGTTTTTCCTCTTCACCTGGAGATGAAGGCAGAACTATTTCAAAAAGAAAGCTAGTTTTGAGAAGCACTGCTTTGAGAGATCTGCAACACTGTGGCATTAAAAATTCAAACACAATACCCATCCATCACATATTCGGGAATTTAAGTCATTAGTCACCATTTCACCTAAAGTTTTTGGGACGGTATAAAGAAGCCAGAGTTCAAGAAAATGGATAAATTGGGGAGGACATACAAAGTTCACAAAAAGCCCCTCAAACTTGATTTTGACCTGGGTTTCATCTTTCTGAAAGGTGAAAGCTAAACTAAACTGACCATACTTCCTTAGTCCCTTTAGAGAAGTTCTTCTTTCCACAGTCACCCATCCTGTTTCTACGATGTGGTTGGCAGCCATATTGGGGCACTCCAGGAAGCTGATGGAGAGGTCAATGGTCTTGGTCATAGACCCACAGTGTTGAAGTGCCTGCTGTGGGATTAAATCTTGTGAAATTCCAATCACAAATCCACTTTGGTAACCTCGAGGCCACTACTGAACCCTCTTGCAAACCCCAACACATTATTAAGAAGATTTACTTGTTTGCTGCTCAGCAAACTTTATTTGAAGATGTTTTTCCAAAAGGTCCCGTGAGTGAAGTTCAAGGTATGAAAATGATCCATTCCATGACATTATTCTAAAAGTTGGTTTTCAATCTGTTGGAGGTGTTGTAAGAGGTTTTATTTTTGCATGCAGTGCCCTCACAGGGACCTTCACCAGAAGATCCACTTCAAACGCTCGTTCACAGCAGCTGAAAACACCTTTCACAGACATCAGGCACCTGCAGCCGTTTGTGGAGGTGCATTTGAATGAAATTGGTGTTGTTGTAGACTCGGCATGTAATTATCCGGACTTTTTCTGTTGACTTTTAAATGCATGAAACCTCATTTGCACAATGTCAAAGTAAATAATATTCACACTGTGGAGGAAATTAAAATACAAGCCATAAATTACATCTGTGTTGCTTGGGATTCAGGACATTAACATTTCAGATTTTTCTGTCGCACAAATCATGATTAATCTGACACACCAGGCAGTGGCCAGCATGAATATTAAAGTCTGTCTGCCTTCACACAGAAACAAAGCAGAAATGTTCAGCTGGGGTCAAAGTAAGAAGATATTTACATATTTTCCCTCTGCCAAGTCACGTCTATACTTAAATGTAGTTTAAGAAATGGAAAAAAAAAAAAAACTTGAACTCAGAGCTTCTAAAAATAGATTTGTATGGAAAAATTCTGGATAAGACCCTTTCTTGAACCCAAAGCGTGGGGAAGGAGGCCCACCACACTCAGGTGTTACATCACTAGGAAGACCTACAAGTGTAAAAAGGGCATCTACAGTACATTGTGCTCAACTGAAGTCTACAAGATGCCAAACTGAAAACCATAACACTGGAATGTTTGTGAAGTTACTTGAGGATTTAAACTAAAAAGAGGTTAAGAAATGGATGACTGGTTTACCATGTACACACATTTTGCCTCTGAGGAAGGTTGTTGACTCTTGAAAAAAGAATGAATGTACAAAGCTAAGACTTAGACGTTTCAAGTAAAAACACATCCTTTTTGTGTTTTCGTTTCACAAAAGTTTTGTAATAATGTAGTTTGCCTGCCAGGGCATGAGCTGGTCTTCAACAGCTCATGATTGTTCATCTACTGAGCATGTACAAAAGAACTATTTACTACAGTCCTGGTGCACATGTGCAGTATCAACGTTAGTAGTCTGTGGCTGCAAAGTAGCAGCCATAGACTCAGCCGCTGTGCGCCTGGTACATCCTTCCACGGCGCACTATGCTTGTGCAGATTTGTGTGTATCAAAATGTTATTTTAACGGATTGAAAAGAAAACACGTCTTTTAAAATGTTTCGTAACCATTCGGATTTACTTCACGTGCTAATACGCCATCCCCTGGACCACTGGAAGGAGTATTTTGTCCACCTTCGTCAGTCCGGCTCTGTCTCCTTTTCACCTCCCACAGTTGAGCTAAGCTAACTACGATGCTAACAGCTGGGATCCAGCCACTGGACGCACAGACACAAAAAAGGTATTTATGAGCTTATCTCACTTTGTAAATGATAGGGATAGGGCGTGGGTCCAAAATCTTCGAAGTATTCTTTTAATGGAGTTGAAGCATTTTTGAAAAGTTCCATCTTGGTAGCTGTTTTCAAAAAGTTAGCTCCAGTTGGCTCCAAGTACTGTTGTTGTGTAAATGGAGGCCCAAAACAAGTTTTCAATTTTCACTTGAAATGTTTTGTAAACTGGGCCTGAGTTTCTCGGCATAGACAGCCTCAGGGCCCCTGGGATCCCTGGAAACCATCCCAAGAGGGTCAACGAGCCCAGGATGGGGGCAATTGCTCTAGGGAGTCTGAAGACGTCAGATATTGTGAGAGAAGAGATCTGAAAGTCTTTAGGTATCAAGTGGACTTTGTGCTGTCTCCCATTTATCCTGTTTGCCTGCTTGTTCAGCCAAATCTTCTTGAAGTTGGCTTTAACGTGTGAGTTTGTGACGTCTGTTTGCCCTGAAAGTAGCTTAGTGCAGCTTAGCTTAATTAAGATGCAACAATGCAAGTCGTCAAAATTAACATAATAGCTGATAAATTCCACATCCACTTTTCTTCGAAAATGCATAAACGACTTATGGAGGCTCTCCAATATAAGACGCGTTTACACAGCTCCTATTTGCATAATCCCTCTCAAACGGAGCAAGAAGAGGGGGCTGAGCGTGCAGAGGCCCACCTGGATGAATATGTAGTCATCTTGGACCACCAGAGAGCTGATGTCGATGTATCCGGGGAACGGGTAGTTCCTGTTTGCTTCTGAGCAGGTCTGAGCTCTGCAGGTGACATACTGAACATCTGAAAGACAAGCAGGAAACATGACAGGGATTTAAACCATCACACCCCCCACCCCAACGTCCTTCCTCATAAGTGGTGAAATGAAGACGTCGTCATACGGAAAGCTTTTCTCAGATGAAAAGATACTTTTATGTGTGACTGGAGCAGAACGGGGTTGTACTCCGCCCACGTCAACAGCTTTGACATTTTCTCCGGTTAATTTGCTTTTCTTTGTAGCGTCCAGGTAGCTACAAACAAGCACACTCGCCCGTCAATCACGTCGCGGTAATATGAGAAGAAAAAGCAACGTCTGCGTGTCAGAGTGACGCTACTCTGAAATAAGAGGCTGATATGAACACCGTGTCACCTATAGGAGACCTTGGAGGTGCTGCCATTCAGAGTTATGGAGTTGACATTCAGCCAGAGAAGGGGCAGTGAACAAAGGCCACATTCATCAAGAGTCTTATGCCGGCTTATTGGTGGTCGGGCGAGTCGATGCTATTTCCCAATGGAGGCTTTCCTATACTTATTTCTCCCTTATAGGAAGAGTTTTATTGCTCCTGTTAGTGTGATGAAGACACGTACTTCCATCCTGAGTGTGAGCCTCCATGTGCACCAGATCCAGGTCCTTGTCCAGACCCGCCACAGACCTGGAAGTGAAGAAGGGAACGCACAAATTCATCTCATACCTCAAATTTATATACCACTTAAATTAAGAGAAATTCATTTTGCTTTTTCTAATTCTCGATTTTTAATACAGGAATAGACGGACTGGAAACCTGTCCAGGTGAATCCTGCCCTCGCATGTAGCTGGCTGTGACTGGGTTCAGCATCTTGTGACCCTGAACAGGACATAAGCAATATCGACAATGGATGGATGGGAACTGTTGGTGCTGTTTATTATTAATTCAAACAAATTTCTTCTTATTATTTTTTTTATTAATATTAATATTATTGTGAGCAAAATAAAACCCCTGAGAAAGTGAGGATAAAGCCAATGCCAGCAAACAAAGGGCGAGAGCAAGGTACACTGTGAACAGATTGTAGGTATTCATACCAATGGACAATAAAGACTGAAAAGTCAAGCATGCAATTCTTGATTTCTAAAGGAAATCAAACTACAGTGGTGGAAATAACAAAAAAAACAAACAAAAAAAAAATCCTCACACATGCTCATATAGAACATACCAATTACACTCAATAAAAGCTTGCTGCGTGGGTACAATATTAACTCATCCATCTTCGATACAGCTTCATCCTGTTCAGGGTCATAGGGTGCTCGAGCCAACCTACCAGAGTACGCCCTGGACAGGTCACCACTCCCCCACAATGCTAACCATTTCAGCAAAATCCCACATATGCATGATTCTCTGTTTTCCTCTCCTGTTTCAATATTTTCCAACAGTCTACCAAGGGCCATGAAGTGGTGACATCCAGATCCCAGCTGACCACGAACAGGTCCACCCAGCACAACACACATTCACACCACTTCATCACCACCTACACTTAGCCGCCATTTATTCTCTTAATTATTTTCCTACTTGATATTTATCCCTCCCTCCCAGTGGATGGAACCACCAGTAGAACCACCCGTTCCATCCACCCGCATAGAAGTCAATGAAAATGTGGACAGAGATTTGAAAAAAAAAATATGACCCCAATGATTTGATGTGACTTTGCTGTGACTATCTGCTGTATCTTTATAATCAATGTTAAAATATACTTGTGTGGACGTGAAGCAAGCAGAAGCTGAACAAAACCCACCCAGCATATTCTATTTCTATTCTGGTGAGTTTCTTTCATTCCATGAGGACAATACAGTTTCCAACATCAATGCAGATTCGTACCTGTAGCGTTCTGTCAAAATTGAACAATACAAAGCGTTTGGCATTCCGACTCTAAGCGCATCCCTGATTGTAATCTGGCTTTCTTGTTTCTTTCTCTGCAGGTGGATTAGACTGGACGAGCACAGCTCTCCCATTGTGACGGTATTTCATATCCCCTGGAGGCTGATGAAGGCATTGTCTAAATACAGCCAACTGGAGTCCTGCCTAGCCATTGCTATGGACAAATCCAGTGCTCGGATGCCCTTGAAGGGGAAGGAGAGGGGTTGAAGTCAGAAGGGTGTAGCCAACGATGGATGCTGACCATTATTTGGGATTAAACCACAATGGCATGGAAGAAGCTCCAGATTTATGCAAGTGAGGGTTGATCCAGCCAAAGGCAAAGACCAGGCACAGTCCGGTCACCTCAGAAAGGGGGGTGGGGCGTGGGGGTGGGTGGGAGGGGAGCGGCGAGCTGGAACAGATCCAGCCTTTGTGATGAGTGTGCAATTTCAGACATAGTATGCAGACTGCAGGGGGAGTGAGCTGCAGATGTGATGGAATGAGAAGCGACAGCAGAGTCCCGGATCCATTATTAGTCACAGCTCCCATATCTGCATGTATGTATCTGCATGAATCCAACACCCTCCTCTCTCATTTTCTCCCTCTGCTGCCACCGCTGATGTAAAAATAATAATTTGGTATTTATGTGCAATGTGAGCAGGGCGAGGGATGAAGTGCCGGCTGAATGCAAAGAGCCTTCTGAAGGAGGAGATTAATCTCTGCTTTGATTGTTATCACGCAGTGGAAAATGTGCAGGATTTCAAGCTGTAGCATCACCAGTCACTCTCTCTCTCTCTCTCACACACACACACACACACACACACACACACACACACACAGACGCGTACACTCACACCTTGTTCCAGGCCATCAATATCACTTGCTCAGTCGCTCTGTACACCAACGACACTTTCTGCATTCCTGAGCAAACAAAAGTTTGCAGGAGGAAAGGGAAGAGAAAAAAAAAAAAGAAAGAAAGAAAGGAAAGGAAAGGAGTGCGGGGACAGGATGACTCACCAGTAAAATCGGTTCGGCGTGACATGTTCGTGGATGAGCTGCCATTTCCTCCCAAAGTCCACCGAGCTGTACAGCTGCACATATCAGAGAAGGGAGGAGAGAAACACGGCGTGTTAGCAAGACGAATGTATGTCTCCATGTTCTTGCAGGCACTAATCAGACCGACTGATTTAAAAGTTGGAACGCGCTGGTTAATTTCAGGGTGGAGGTTAGCCCGGGGCGAGATGGGCCGATGTGGCGCTGAGATGCTATCATCATTAGTGTCTGGCTGTTGGGGCTAACATATTATCGCAGATAGAGGAATCTCTAAGCCCCACTCCTGCTTCAAATGAAAGCCATAGATTCAAAGAAAGCCCTTTATGGGAATAATACATTAAATCTGAAAGAAAGAAGACAATAACAAGGCCACTTTAAGCTTGAATGGCAAAGGATTTGATTGGTGTAGTGGATTATGGATTGTATGATGGTGTAGTGGGTCACATGTTTGTCTCAAAGAAAGGAAATTTGTATGATTGGAACCTCTTGCAGGCCAGTTTTGACAGACAGGTCTTAGGTTTGACGACCCTGCCCTATGATGAACACAGGTTGTTGAAAGAATGGATGTATTTCTATGAAGAGCGGAAAGTAATTTCCTGATTTTTCTTTATGTGTTCATGCAGTCTGGATCTAAACCTGCGCTTGGCCCACAGTCAGCTGGAACAGTATTGTTTCCAGCTCCTGTGACCTTAACTCGGATAATGCAGGTCCAGAAGATGGATGAATCACTAGATCTGAGCCTGCTGTTGTATTTAAAACAAATTTTGGATCCAGAATAACTGATTCTGCAAAATGAACCTCTGCAAAAGCGAGGAATGATGTATAGCTCAGTCAACTTGTAGGTGTGCAGCATGGAGCCAGTGGCCCAATTTTAATGTACTAATTACATTTTCTGTTGCGCGGGCAAACAATTAATAACCCTGGTGCATTCCAGCGCGCAGTACTGTACTGATTGATGTTGCACAAGCGACTCTCTTTGTTCTCGCTGTGTCTGCCTTTGCATTGTTATTTCCTTGGCGGCCCCGCTATGCTAATGCTCCTACTTGTTGCCTTTTATCACAGCAAATCTGACACTTACTCTGATAAAAGGATGCACATTTGTCACCAGCTGCAGATTTATTTGTCAGCATGGCGAGGGAAACTCTATCAATGTCAGCAGGTGGCTTTCCTTTTTTTTTTTTTTTTAACCTCTAACGTTAGTGTACACATAGCCGATCAGCAACAGAGCTCCAACACAGATCAGCCTCTAATTTAAAGTTGGCACGGTTCTTTGACATTGCATACGGGTGTCAAACCCCATCATAGATTTAGTCCATCATTTGGTCTGCTGTTGAATTCCATGTGTCTGCACTGCCTGACATTGATGAGCAAAGACAGGAGACCCGAGCATCCGTCTTCGAGCCCCATGTGTGGTTTCAGGCTTGGACTTAGCATTAGCTGGGAGCTAACGTTTGTCTAAATCTTTATGAAGTTGCACGGAGTGTAATATCCCATACCCACAGGCATCCACTCAACACAAAATGTGATTTCTGACTTTCCTAACCTCGGTAAGGAAAGATTCCCCGCTGGAGCCTTCGGGCGGGTGCAACATGGCAACAGGCAGGGTCCCTCATCACTCTGGACAGTGACATATGATGCCGGCGGGCAGGCTCAGCCTCTCCACTCTCCATTCATCAGCTCAATGACATCTTAAATTTTAAAGCTTCGCAGCTGTCACAAAGTAAGCTTCATAGTTTCCCTCTCACTTCAATAAATCACCGGTGCGGCCGGCAGACTGCCAGAGAGCCGGCCACGGGACCGGCGCTCAAACCGTGATGGAGGAACGGCAAAGGGTGTGTTGGTTTAACTGTTGTGTTTGGAGAATATTCAGAGGGCTTTAAGAGTAATTCAGGAAAGTCAGCTGCAGGTGCAGTGAAATGTACCTTCAGTTGTCTGAGGGATACTGAGACCAGTGGAACAATGGGAAAAAGAAGTGTTAATTCACAATCTTTGTTCTTAAAAGAAACTCTACAAGCGCATTTTGATGAATTACACCCAATTATGGCCGCACGGTGGCGCGGTGGTTAGCGCTCTTGCCTCACAGCAAGAAGGTCCTGGGTTCAAATACCGGCCGGGGCTCGGGGCCTTTCTGTGTGGAGTTTGCATGTTCTCCCCGTGTGTGCGTGGGTTCCCTCCGGGTACTCCGGCTTCCTCCCACGGTCCAAAAACATGCATGGTAGGTTAATTGATCACCCTAAATTGCCCCTAGGTATGAATGTGTGAGTGAATGGTTGTTTGTCTATATATGTCAGACTGGCGAACTGTCCAGGGTGTACCCCGCCTTCGCCCACAACAGCTGGGATCGGCTCCAGCCACCCGCGACCCCGAAAGGGAAAAAGCGGCAGAAAATGAATGAACACCCAACTATGCGGAATTATGCTTCATCTTTGTATAAAACTAAAAGGCCATGCGGAGAAAGAAGTGTGCAAATTAAGCAGCACATGAAGTCCAATAAAATGCATTCAAGCATCAAAAATCAGGCAAATCTCCCTCTATTGCCCTGCATATGCCTTATTTCACACCATAAGCAATTTTCAGGCAAATGCTTCACATTGAAAGATGCTGGGATTATTGTCTGTTGGAAGTCACAGGCAGCTCACTGCAGAGGGGTCAGGAAAGGACATCACACATCATCCACACTCATCCTGAACACAGGAGCACCGCAGGGATGTGTACTCAGCCCACTGTTCACCCATCCACAGCAAGAACACCACAGCCACCACATTTGATGGTGACTTCACCATCACAGGACTGAAATCAAACAGACCAGGGAAACGAAGTGACGGACTGTTGGTCCACTGCGCATACATGGCCAAGAGGTCACAAGGGTCAAAGGCTTCAACTTCCTTGGCGTCAGCATTTTAGCTGACTTCTGGTGTGAATGTCCCCCATTCGGTGAGTAACAAACCTGTCTCCATCATCACCATCTGAGTCTATTCATCACTTCTATCAGTCAGCAGCGGACCGTCCTGCTAAAGTCAAGTGCTTCACAATGTCCTTCTCCTGCAGGCAGTGTTGAGGATGGCTGAGCACCTTCGCTTCGAGACCATCGGTCAAGACCTCTAATCCCTGCTTCAGTCTGGAAGCAGATACAGACTGTGTAAACTGTGGTTTCCAGCTGTTTGGGCTTCAGAACCACGTCGCTATAAAATGATCAACTGATTTGTAAACCGCTTTAAAATATCAAAAATGAGACCAGCATACAGCTCCGAACCAAAGTAAGGATAAAAACTATGAGAGTTTATGTCTCTAAATTTATTTATTTATTTTTTTTAAACCCTCTCTTCCCTTAACAACAGTTACTCTAAAAATGCTTTTTCTGTGAAAGTATTTAACACAGATGGTTGGATAATTGATAACTGGGAAAAAAAGGAGGGGGCTGAAAAGGTCAATCTGCAGTGTGAGTAAATGTCCTCATCTCAGGAATAATTCATCATAACTGACATACAAACACTTTCAAACACTGTTTACACATCAAGTGATTCCACCTCTCCCACCACCTCTCACATTTAAAAAAAGAAGAAAAAAAACCTTGGCCGTCTTTAGTTTGATTCACATTTAAGGTCTCAAAGAATTCATTCAAGTTTTATCACATATTTCAAATAAGCCATTTCAAGTTTGCAAACAGGCAACGGAAGAAGAGTTTGTTTTATTACTATTAGTTTAGGTGTGCCAAGAAGTTGGACTTATTTATTTTTTTGGCTTTTCTAGATTTCTTTTCTATCCTTTAGCCTTCACTTATGCTTGACAGGAAACAATTGGACACAGAAAAGGAAGTTAAATCAAACACAGATGGGATCTAAATGAAAAACGAACTGATTTAAAAAATTTTCCCCACTTCTAAAGCACCAAGAGATGAACTTCATCAAGCTTTGCTTCCACGGCAGTTTGTTCAAGTCCTGGTACTAGGGGGCTGGATTGAGACTATTTGCTGTTGCCATCCAACTATTTAAAGCCTGGTGTGAGTGCACTTCTGCTGGAGATGAAATATGAATCAGAATTAAAGATAAATGACTGCTCGACGGTGGCGCTCTACCCCGGAAATCAATTAGAAAAAACGTGGTGCCGCTGCAGACAAGTCCCCCGCTGACAAGAGGACACAGGTTTACAATGTTAGACACACACACACACACACACACACACACACACACACACACACACACAGAGACACACATACACACACACACACACACGCTTGTGCTTCTCAGGGACATTGCATTGGCTCACATTCCCTGACTGCAGAATGACTCTAAACTGGAACATAAACACTCGGCCGAACCAACCGAAGCCTTTTCCTAAAATACTTATTGATTTTTCTCAATTCATGTCCCCATTCACCAGTGTGCACTCCGGTGTCCCCTTCAGGCTGGAAAAATAAGAAAACAGACACACACACACACTGTTTTCCTGCCATGTGGGGACCTAAACTTGTCCAAAATTCGGTTCTTACAAAATCAAAATTCAGAACTCACTCAAAGCTCACTGGTAACTGTTATTTACCTCTTTTTAATGCTGACTTTTTGAACTAAACAAACAGTATGGCCCAAAAACACACTTTTTTTTATTTTAATTGTCCTAATTGGGGCTTGATTTCCTCTCACACTAAGGAGTCAAGTCCTCGTATTGTGCTTGTTTCTTGACATGTCAGTCCTGGCCACAGGCTTTTGACTTTAGTGCATTGCAGACTTAGGTCCCATTTACACAATAACCTCTTCAAATTTACTTACAGGACTGTCTCAGAAAATTAGAATATTGTGATAAAGTTCTTTATTTTCTGAAATGCAATTAAAAAAACAAAAATGTCATACATTCTGGATTCATTGCAAATCAACTGAGATATTTCAAGCCTTTTATTATTTTAATATTGCTGATTATGGCTTACAGCTTAAGAAAACTCAAAAATCCTATCTCAAAATATTAGAATATTTCCTCAGACCAAGTAAAAAAACAACATTATAACAGCAAAACAAAATCAAACATTTGAAAATGTCCATTAATGCACTCAGTACTTGGTTGGGAATCCTTTTGCACGAATTACTGCATCAATGCGGCGTGGCATGGAGGCAATCAGCCTGTGGCATTGCTGAGGTGTTATGGATGCCCAGGATGCTTCAATAGCGGCCTTTAGCTCATTTGCATTGTTGGGTCTGGTGTCTTTCAGCTTCTTCTTGACAATACCCCACAAATTCTCAATGGGGTTCAGGTCAGGGGAATTGGCAGGCCAATCGAGGACAGTAATGCCATGGTCAGTACACCAGTTACTGGTGGTTTTGGCACTGTGGGCAGGTGCCAGATCATGCTGGAAAATGAAATCATCATCTCCATAGAGCTTTTCAGCAGAAGGAAGCATGGAGTGCTCTAAAATCTCTTGGTACACAGCTGCATTTACTCTGGACTTGATGAGACACAGTGGACCAACACCAGCAGCTGACATGGCCCCAAACCATCGCTGACTGTGGGAACTTCACACTGGATTTCAAGCAACTTGGATTTTGCTCCTCTCCAGCCTTTCTCCAGACTCTGGCGCCTTGACTTCCAAATGAAATACAAAACTTGCTTTCGTCTGAAAAGAGGACTTTGGACCACTCTTCAACTGTCCAGTGCTTCTTTTCCATAGCCCAAGTCAGACGCTTTTTCCGTTGTCTTGAGTTCAGAAGTGGCTTGACCATGGGAACACGGCTATTGTAGCCCATTTCCCGGACACGTCTGTGAACAGTGGCTTTTGATACCTGTACTCCAGCTTCAGTCCACTGTCTCTGAAGCTCCCCCAAATTCTGGAAGCGGCTCTTCTTCACAATACTGTTAAGCCTGCGGTCATCTCTCTTGGTTGTGCAGCGTTTCCTGCCACATTTCTCCCTTCCAACAGACTTTTTGTGAATGTACTTTGAAACTGCACTCTGTGAACAGCCTGCTCTTTGAGAAATTTCTTTTTGTGTCTTATCCTCCTGATGGAGGGTGTCACTGATGGTCCTCTGGACAGCAGTCAGATCAGCAGTCTTCCCCATACTTGTGATTTAGTTTACTGAACCAAGCTGAGTGTTTTTCAAGGCTCAGGAAACACTTGCAGGTGTTTCGAGTTATTTAGACGATTCAAGTGATTAGTTAAATAGCCTACTAATATACTTTTTCATGATATTCTAATATTTTGAGATAGGATTTTTGAGTTTTCTTAAGCTGTAAGCCATAATCAGCAATATTAAAATAATAAAAGGCTCGAAATATTTCAGTTGATTTGTAATGAATCCAGAATGTATGACATTTTTGTTTTTTTAATTGCATTTCAGAAAATAAAGAACTTCATCGCAATATTCTAATTTTCTGAGACAGTCCTGAATATTCTAGATGTCTGTTTATGCCACCTTACACCGCTGAAGACACAGCTTTTTGAGAACAGCTCTCAAAGTGGAGCTTTTTGAAAATGTCCCAACCACATCACTGAGGAAACAAATAAGTGCTGTTACTGGTCATGTGCACAACAGTTCTTCTGTACATACACGAGTAGATGGACACTAAAAACAAGTTTTTCCTCCAGAGTGTCATGAGTCCCAGTGCATGCTCTCCTGGGAGTTGGTATTTTTCTAATTGAGAGTCACCCAGAAAAGCAATTCAACTTGGTTGTCTACACTCAGACTGTGAGCATGCGTGTGGTGCTACAAACATCATTCAGCACCTCCACCATTCCCATGCAAACAGACATTGTTTTCAAAGCATTGCTAAGTAAATGCAAAGCTTATCTGAAATGAAAATGTCAAAAAGCATTATTCTTAACTCTGCTATGACTTGAATAACCCAGCCTTAAGCCTAACCCCAGTTTAACCTGAAATAAGGATTCTTCATCAGTTTGTGTTCCTACTAGGGGAGAGGAACAACTTTCCATGAACTTACTTTCACTTCCTACAGAATGATTCCAGACTCAGTTGTAACTACCGTGTGTGTGTGTGTGTGTGTGTGTGTGTGTGTGTGTGTGTGTGTGTGTGTGTGTGTGTGTGTGTGTGTGTGTGTGTGTGTGTGTGTGTATACATGTGTTTGTTTAAATGACTGTTGGCCTTTGTGTGCAAACAACATGCTTTGTAAATGCTTTAGAACTTTCAGCACCATGGACAGTGCCGTTGCCCCATATACCGGGTATGCCTGCATATATGATTGTTACTGAGTGTCATTGTGTGTGTGTGTGTGTGAGAGAGTGTGTGTGTTTGCGTTTGTACTCTGTTGGCGTATATTTGGCACACAGCATGCTTTGTAAATGCCTGTAGAACTTTCAGCACCATCATGGACAGCGCTGTTGCCCAATATATACCTGCATATCTGCTTGTGACTGAGTCTGTGTGTGTGTGTGTGTGTGTGTGTGTGTGTGTGTGTGTGTGTGTGTGTGTGTGTGTGTGTGAATCATCATCACATCAGAAAAAGAAGCCTCCTGAACGTGGGAGTTTCAACAGATTTTTATTGGGTTCCCACAGCAGTAATAATGACACACACACACACACACACACACACACACACACATACACACACACACACACACACACACACACACACACACACACACACACACACACACACACACACACACACACACACACACACACACAGATGCAAACCAGCATAAACTAGCTGCAGGGCTGCCACGAAGGAAAGAGCAGAGATCATAATCATGGATTTTGTGGACTCACTGTTTGAGTCTGCAGTGAAACAAAGTGGCACAGTGCGACTGGGATTGCAGGATAAAATGTGTTCGACCGACCAATTAGTGACAGGAGGCTCACACTGACTGTTTTCTGACCCCAGCTGCAGCCCTGATTTCCAGCCATTAGCAGATGCTGCTCCCCTCTGTTAAATAAGACATTACAGGCTTTGCTTGAGGCTTTCAGAAACAAATGCAGATACGAATGTGCAAGATCGTCGCCCTTTAGCTCTCCAATCTGATAGCAACAGATTGAACATTGAATCTTATGTCAGACGAGTGGAGCCAGTGTATTTTCCCACCTGTTTTCTAACTATGAGCTTTCTTTAGAACAGAGCATTTTCCTTGATCTTGTCACAGAAGTCAGAATAAACTTGTGTCGATATGTGTCCAGATAATTTAAATAACTGAAAACAGATTTACGTGATATTTAGTGCTGAAAAGAACAACAAATCTAAAAAAAAAAAAAAAAAAAAAAAAAAATTACAAAAACAACATATAAATAATTTTAATAGTGTATGTATATAAAGCAAAACAATTCAAAGTAAGGACATCATTTGTTGGGGGTGAAGTGGCTATGAACAAAGTTAAAATTGAAATATTTACAGGTAGAGAAAACATATTATTATTATTATTATTATTATTATTATTATTATTATTATTATTATTCAAAACAAAATTGGGATTTTTTTTTTTTTAATCAGAAGCACCTCTGATAGCTTATCTGATACCAGAATGCGTGTTGCTTCTTAGACTCATAAGAAGAATACTTAGCCAGGCACTGTTGGTAAATGTGCATTATGTGAGCTCTGGTTTTTGATGCATTGTGGTGGTTCTTCTGTTTTGTTTTGTTTTGTTTTTTTTTTAATTTTCTTTCTGCACAACTCCTCGTGCAGCACTACAGCTGCAGTCACTGTGCACAAAGCTTCCTGCATCAGCATCAAAGCACAAACATATAAAAGTTCAGAGAAAAGGATCAAGACTTTGGGATTATGCAAATGATAACTGCTGCATTACAGGCTCCTGTGTCCCACACAATTACTATAAGTCACTTTTATAACTCCTAATTAAGTCTCCTATAAATTCTTGATGCATCTGTGTACAGTGCTTTAAATCAAGTGGCTTCTGTTGGCGCGTCCCGTATGGGCTGAGTGTGAGGATGGGTTTTACTCCCCACGATTTATGGGGCCTGCGCAGCACACAGCAGTAAGGATGCTCCTGTGTGGGGACATATAGGAAAAGGGCAATGCAAATGAACCGTCTGGACCACGAATGAGGGGCAATAAAGATGGAAGTTCGGTCCAGAGCATTCTCATCCACCTCTACTCTGCAGGAAAACATCGTTTCCTCATTATTTCAAACTTCCTATAAGCATCCTAAGACGAAGTCAAGACCAAGGCTGGCCTCCAGTACTGTAACACTAGGCTTTGGACACCAATAATCCTTGTAAGAAATGATACAAGGCCCCAAATATTATAAAGAATCCCCCAAAATTAATTTACTGCCCCCATGACTGACGTTGGGTTTCCCACCGATGATTTGAGCACATGGCCCCTCAGTGGCAAACACCCAGCACAGCACATAGACCTGGTTGAGACCACCGGTTTTGTCTCTCTTTTTTTTTTTTTCACTTTAAAGTTTTGTAAAGGAGAGATACCATCTGCAGCTTTTCTGAAAGGAAAACTAATGCATGACAACGAGACATTTTTACAGCTAAAAATCAACCTCTTGTGGATTTCCTGCCGCTTGTTTGCTTCAAAAGTGCAACAAATTGAAACGTTATCCGTTAAACGATGATTATCAGTGTCAAACTCTAATGTGCACCCAGTCAGGTTTAACCAACAGATTCCCTGTGGGTTTGTGCTCGCTTTCACACTGCTCCTCCTCCTCAGACGATCCCATCCCGCTGCCAGCATCTCCCCCGTTAGCTGCTCATAAACCGCAGCTTTCATGACTGACAGGTGGAACAGTAGCTTCATCTCGTTGCACCCGTGAGCTGACCCATTACCGACCGGCAACATGTGCTTAGACAACACATATACGCACCTCTCACGTCGCTAGTTTGGGCTCATTAAGAATTTTAGCCTTCCTTGTAGCGTCAGAAGTCGGTGCCTCCTGTGAAACAGCCTGTTTCGGCCTTGGAGCAGTTATTCTCCACCCTGGTGGAATAATTACCCTTTGAATTGCTGCGCCCATATGCACGAAGAGCATCCTTATTATCCCCGCTGTGCGAGCGAGTGCAACGTCTGCATTGTCCCGATCATGTGTTTCGAATTAAAGTCCATTAAAAGCGCCCCGGGAGGGCGGGCCGGCCGCGGCCCGCTGGAGCGCGGCGGAGCTGTCGCAGCCCAGGACGAGCGAGCCGCGTTCTAACGATACGCGCCATCTGGAGAGTCGTCGATTTGACAAACGCACTGCAGAGTTCCTGGCTGCAGCTTCGCGCTGCCTCTCAGCTGAAGGTGGGAAACCGGGGCAGGAAGTTGGCGCGAGGTGATTGATCTGGTTCATTAGGATGAACTGCGGGAGCTGTCGCTTTAAATCAGAGGTCATCTCAAACACATTCTGATCTGGTGCTGCGAGTAACGTGGAATACAGTAATGCATTATTCTAACACCATGACTTTCGGCATTTTAGCAACTACTAAATTTAACTGTTAATGAAATTACTCCATTTTCCAGGGTAGTGTAGTCGCCACAGCAACAGTAAACATGTCAAAGCAGCAACGTGATGAGTGAGCAGCGATGCTGGGATAACGGCCCATCAGGGCGATTGTATTAAGCCTGTTGAAAGTTAGGCCTAGAAAAATGTCCCTGACTGCACGCCGCGATGCATGTCATCCATCTCAATATCCTCTGAAATTTATTTCTTCTTCTTGGTCTCATTTTGCTGTTTCTGCGCTTGATCCACAGACCTGTTGTGTATAGACCTACTCCCGCATCTGTGCCTTAGACGCTTTCAGTAATTTCTACCGTAGCCTTCATTATTCAACCAGGAAAAAAAGGGAGAAAAGAAGTGTAATAATAAAATAAAAAGCTAAAATACCTCTCATTCACTGATGTACAGATTCACACTGGTCGAGTATCCTCACTGAACATTGGTGTTTGACTAAATATGCTGGGTAATCTGTGGTGCAATTTTTACTTCACAAATTACAGACATGGTGCATTCGATCGGAGACATCCTCCACATTATTACAAATCACCATTGGTCCCGAGGTAATACTTAACCCATGTGAAAAGGGCAACAGACTTATGCAATTTTTTAGACCAGTTGCTCTCCTCATAGTCAGAGGTCAAGACTAAACCTGATTATTTGAGCTTGTAGCTTGTTCCTCTAGTTATAAGTGAATAACAGCAATTACAGAATATCCCTCTGTAGGTAACGCTGGCCTGAATCACAGGAACCGAGATTAGCATTAGCATGCCTAGCTAGCAGCTAGCTTCTCTAAGAGCAGCTTGGATCTGTTCGTACGTCAGCAGTTTATCATAGCTGTTCTATTGTTATTTCTTCTCATTACTTCATAAATTAGATTCTTTCAAAAAGAGCTAACATCCAAATTATAAAGCATCTTCCTCCAAATAACTGATTGACTATTTCAAAAATACAGAAATGCTGCGCAACAACATTAAATGAATGGTCACATCTCATGGTTACTGTCACAGAGTGGTAATTATGGGTCAAACTCATGATGGTCTAAATGGTTTTTTTTTTACATCAGAAAAGGCTTTGACTTGACAAATTGTTTCATCCATCAATAAACATGTAATTTACTTTGAGGGAAAAGACGAGAGAAGCCTATAAATCTTGATTTCAACCACTGTAACTTGTACAAGTGATTTTTTTTTTTTTTTTTTGACAAAACTGTTTCAATGTTCTGCTTGACACAAGGTGTTACGTGAACTCTGCTAACAAAACTTACTTCTCAGCCCAGTCAGAGACTTGGAAGTTTTGCAGTTTTAACTTTGATTTCAAAGTGAAACAGCAGCAGGCCTGGCAGTAAAATTCAAAATCAACCAATTTCCCACAGGAAAAAGACTGATTATTGCATTTTCAGCCGGACGGAGACAGCTTTCAAAAGACTTCGCTAAAAGTAGCCGTTGCCAGAAAACTGGTTCACTCTTTAAATCGAGTCTGCGTCTGCCACAAATCAGAGGTTTAAATAAGGAACCACATTTATGTGTCAGCTGAGGATTACAATAACGGGGAACGATTTCAGAAAAAAGCAAAGCGCTCTGGGATGCATTCCTATTAAATATCTTATCTAAGGAAGACTCTTCAATAAGGGAATCTATAGCTATGGACAACACTGTAAACCATATTGGGAATGTTACAAAATGGAAAATGCTAATTCATTTTATGGAGTCGAAGCAAATGAAAAGAAAGAATAAAAAAAAGTAATCCTGAATAATGTCTTCTCTCTCTCACCCTCTTTCTCTCTGAATACTTCATTGAGTATGATGTCCCCGTTGCATATCTGAGAGCGTTTAGCCAGGATACGATTCAGCTCGAAATAATTAACAGCATAAATTTGCATCATTAGGGTGGATTAAGTCAAACAATGTTTGCATATTGAAGGACTGAAGGGACTGCGGGGCTGTCTCACAGAGACGTTTACTCCTGCTCGCGGGGCTGGTGGCTTCTTCCCGAAGATGCCTGAATCACAAATAAAACCATTACACGAGCAGAAGAGGAGCTCAATACGACTCCTGTACCGTCCAGTCCTGTGGAGTCTGGATGTTTCCACGTGAATAAAAACATGAGAATAACTGGGCAATTCGACGGTGAAGAGTGCTAGGACTGACTTTACTTTGATTTGTGGCTTGACAGAGTCAACCTTAAAAACACAATTAAGTGTTCAAAAAATGCCATAAAGATCAAGTGAAACTGATGAAAAATATGTATTTTCCCAACTCTGAGATTAAAAAAAAAACATCTTGAGGCTGAAATTCTCAATGGATTTAAAAGTAATGTTTTAAAGTTAGTATTAAAAAGCAAAAACAAGGTTGAAATGACCAATTACAGCTGTATGGCTGATGAAAAGTTAAAGTGTCCTGTGTTTTTTGAGTTTTCAGCCAATTCACCTTGATTGCTGTATTTTGTGGATTCTGAATCCCACCTTAGCCCACCTCTTTAATCAAAAAATTAATCACAAAGACAAAGAAAATAACATATGAATTGAGGTTTAATGTCAGTTAAAGAGTACGTGTGTCAGTCCTGGGTATGGTCAAGTAGTTTAGTTAGTACTCGTACTCTCCTTTAAAAAAGTGGTATTGGTCCCTCCCTCATGTTTGTGAACATGATGGCAGGATATATGAATGTTTACTTTCCCAGCTTTATTTTTGTTTTGTGCACTCAGCTTTCATAGGTATTGTCCACTATTTACTTATTCAACATTTTAATAATTAAATATTAATATTTTATTCCAATTGCCTATTTAATATTTTGTAAATGTTTTAATAGTGCTTGCAATTCAGTGTGGAATTTCCATTTAGGATCAAGAAAGTCTTTCTTTTCTATTCTAGCAACAGAATATTGCATCCTTTAATGTCTAATTCTGGTATCTTAACTTCACGTTGTGTTTTCTACTGAAAGAAATGGTCAAACTTTCGTTGAAACCTGATTTCCTTTTTCTTTTATGTTTTTGTCCTGATGAAGTAAATCGTGACACATTGAGATCAATGTCGTGTGACGTGAACATGTCACTTTACATTCCCGCCTGTGAACAGGTGTGGACTTGAACCGGGCATCCTGTGAAGGTGACAGCCATCCGACAGATGACTCCGGCAGGACTTCGCGGCTTCTGCGGGGGGAGCAGGCGGCATTTTGACTGCACCTCTTCTGAAAACGACTGCTGGCTCGAATCGCTCATCACCATTAGTCAAGTGGAAGAGTGATTCCTGCTCGTCGCCGTTACGCCTAAGACAACAGTACGGCACCGGGACGTCGTTAGGTGGGGGAGGGAGTGTGATGAAGAGCTCAGCGAAATGAGATTGGATTTAAACAAGTGGCGTCGCTGTCCTGAGGCCTTTCCACGGAGAGGTGGAGGCTGCATAACGATGAGACACTTACTTTCCCGACCATTCAGATTTATGGGCTGCGAGGCCTGTTACGATCATTAGGGGGTTTGTGAGAAGGGGGGAAAAAAAAAGGGAAATGGGGTTGAGACTATATGGGCTTGGGAGGAGGTGGAAATTGCACATGGGTTTCTTTTTTTTTTTTTTTTTTTTGGCTACACAGCATTTTTGAAACATAAATCTTTGATCCTCTCCTCCCTGTTTGTGCAATGACATTTTATAATGGAGGGCTCCTGATAATTTCACACTCCAATTAGTAAATTACTAATGCTGTCCTAAAAATGTGAGTCTAGGGGTGGTAATGAACAAACAGGTCACACCCCGAGGGAGCCTGGTTAAGCAGAGAGAAATGTACGTTTCACACTGTTAGCGCGATGCTGGGTCATCGCAAAACAACCTGGAGTGAACCGCAACAGAGCAAGAGTGGAGAGAAACGGCAACATGAAAGACAGGAGAAAAAAAAGTCTAATGACTGTTTGTATTTCTGCATAATGCCTGCGAGAACACCGGAAGAAACTGGAGTCAGTAGTTATAATTTCTCCACAAACATCAGCAAAAAAAATTTCAGCAGCACTAAAACTGAATGAACGGGAGCCATTAGACATTTGCGGCGTGCTGAATTATTCATTCTGCATAATCGACTAAAATCAACAGAAACATTTGCTTTTATATTACCTGGGGTTTCTTTACCAATGAAAACAGTCATATTGTTCCCATGGTGGCTTTTATCCAGCTGGGTTTTCGCTAGATTTGCATTCCTGTCATAGTAAGACACCAAATCATGTCATGCACGAGTAATTTTCTGAAAGACCTCATGAAATAGAAACTATATTTCCACATTTATCGTGCAAATGTGTATCTATTTCTTAAAATGTGTCAAATAACTACATTTTCTCACAAAAAGAGGCAGAACTGGTTGGAATCAGCTCAGATAATCCAATCCGCTGATTATATCACTCAAAGATGAGAAAAAAAAAACTGAGAAACTTAAAAAACAAAAGCATGGATGGTGGTTGTAGGGGAGAAAGCAGCTTAAGAGTGAAGCAGTCAAAATAGCGACTAAGTTAATTAAGCTCAAATAGAAACTGCACGATGTAAAGCACCCATCCTTCACTATATCAGACTGATGGAAGCAAACGTACTGACAGTGTCAAAGAGAAAAGTCGACACGTTCAGGTCGGTTCACATCAATGAGTCAAAGTCTACCCAGAAAACCACTGAACCCGTTTATCAGGTAATCAGCGAGTGCAGAACACCGAGGTCGGGGTCAGGGGGCGTCGATACTTCCTGACTGACCTTGAATGCTTGAATTCAGTTCCAACTCATTTCAGCACTTAGTGGATGCAGAAGGAGTGAACCACCGATTCCCGACTGGAAACAGGAATGGGGGTCATACTGGGAAGACTCCAAACTATATGAAAATATGTAATGTAATTGTCTGAAAACATTTCCATTCTTGGTGATCATGTCTGTTTTGGACCTATTTTTTAACAAGTGGAAATGAGGCAATATTTTGTTGAGTGACATTCCCTCAACTTCTCCACTACTTTTGTTTGTGCATTTTGTTGTGTGATCAGTCAATAGTGTTTTCTTCTTTGGGAAATCCAGAATTATGTGCTTTTACAACTTCCTTCGTCGCACTCACATTTCATTTTGCACTTGTGGGGCTATAAGCTCCATCCAGTCACTCCTTGGAGAACTCAATTAAATGAACACGGAGCTGATTCCATTTCAAGCAGACTGTTTTTATTGTGAAGTGGCCAAATGCATTCAAAACACGCATATAAATATCCACATTTGTGCACAGTGTCATTGGTGGTGTTGCTCTTCATCATAAAACATAGGTTAACCAAAACAGAACCAGCATGTATTTCTGGGAGCCTGACATTTATCACGCTTCATACTGATATTAGTAATTCACACCCTTAAAGGTCAATAGTAAATGGACTTGACTGTGTTTTAGCACTTCAGTAGTCTCATCCACATGGTCATTCACTCATTCACACATCAGCGGTGAGTGCTGCCAAGCACCACTCAAATCTATCTAGGTTTTTGGGGTTTCAGCATCTTGCCAAAGGAGATTTCAGACAGAAGATTGGACCACCCACTCAGGGACACATATCAACTTTGGGATTCAAATCAGCAAACTGGAGTCTGCTGCACAAATCAAAGGCTGTGATTCACTACCCATTAACTAGGAGCAATATGGAGTTGAGTCTTGTTCAAGGACACTTTGTCATGTGCACAACGGCAGATGGGGAATCGAAACTGCAACCTTCCGGTTGAACAACGACCGCACTGCCAACTGAGCTGCAACTGGATTAGAAAACCATCGAATCTGCCAACTAGCGCATCACTGCTGCGACGTAGAGTTGCTATAAAGCCAATCAAACATGTTTATTAGGTTATGGCATGTAAGGGATAATAAACTGAAGTGCACTGGTAGAACATGCAAACTCTACAGTTGAGCTCCCACAGTTACAGCCTCAACTGTGGATATTGGTTTGATTAAGATAATCTATATTGTGTAACTGGAATGATTACTTACAAACAGCTGACTTGTGAGCAAGAAGATAGATTGAATTGAAACCTTTGTAAACGTAGCAGCAGTGCAGTGAAGCTTCATTTCTATAACGAGTTATCTTCAGGAGACTCTCAAACACTCATGTAGCCACAATTCAAATTGTCGAAGCCACTTTCCTCAACTCCAACTGTAAAATAGACAAACACCACCTCTGTGACATCTCATGTCGAAACTGTTGTGAAAACACTAAAACATACATAGTTAATGTACCTAGTTCCACACAGCGCTGTTTCACAGCAGTGAAGACAGTTTTCCAGGCAAGGATTGGAGCATAATGTCAACTAAAGCAAATGCTATAATTATCTGCTGTTCTAAAACACACACACTGTGGAATATTGGTCCTGCTGTGATGAGAAGCATGAATGATACCAAGTGTCACGTCGTCCTTCCTTAACGGAGGAGCAAAGTGCGAACCGTTAATGAGTTTCTATTTTACCTCCTTGTATGCGATAGAACTGAATCAGACTGGTTCTGAGATGTGACTAACCGAGGCACAGGCAGGCCGGCGATTGGGGAATGCACAAACCACCAATCGGCTCAATGGGTTCATCTGTTGCCCTGCCAACGCAGGATGTCAGTGAAGCCTCTATAACAGATAGAAATAAGTTATTTATTAAGAATTCAAGCATGATCGATCAATCTTCATTTGCTCTCATTTACCGCTTCATTTCCGTCGCTCTGTTCTCACATCCCTGTTTTCCTCTCGACCTCTCGCTCACGTACCTACAAACACCTCCCTCCCCTCAGCCTCACATTTAGCCTCTTCTCTCCATCACCTGACAGCGAGGCCTCTCTTCCACGGAGGACTATGAGCAGACTGACACGTTTTCAGATATGTAAAGGTCACCATAGATTTTCAAATATCAACCACTCCTCCTTCACCAGTCGAATTCCAAACACCTTCAGAAGACACGAGGTGTTTACCAAAAGGCTAAGAGGCTACGTGTTACCGGTGCGAGCTTCGCCTGGTCTGTGGAGAACTGATGCATGGTCGTTATTCAGTTTAAACCTGAGTGAAGTAGCAGTGAAGGATCTCATAAATACAGAAAAAATGTTTCACTGAGAAATTAAAGTTAAAATAAAGTGAATTAGAAGGTTAAAATGATGTTTGTTGAATATTTCTACTGAAAAATGTTGAACATGCTGCAGGAAGACAAACAGACTGACCGGTTACATGAAACTGCTGAGTCATGTCAAACTGCTTATCGGAGGTAAAAACATGCTGAAAAGTTTCTTGTCTTTGTCGACACCCTCCATTGTCATCTTGGCAGCACACCTCCATCTGCTGTTTTGACAACTGAGTGACAATAAATATCTGCTACTCCATCGGAGTGAGTTACTCCATCTGTTCTGCCTGCCTCCGCGTGCCATGTTGCCATCACCGCATCACTGTATCCATAATTTCTCTTTGATTTCAGAGGCTCCATTCCCTGTTTCATCACACCGGATAGACACACACTGACATTCTGTGCTCCTGGTGTGTCAGCTGTATCTATACACTCAGCAAAAACTTGTATACTGGGTTCTGCAAAGGCTTTGTAGTTTCTATTTTGTTGTCATTTTCATGCTCTGTAAGTCCAGAACAGGTCATCTTCCAAAACTGGATGGTGGCGTTTCTACTCTATGCAGATGATGATGTCCTGTTGGTACCATCACATGAGTGCGACCCTTTGTTGTCTCCTGGAGAAAATGAAAATTGTTTGCCCAATGTAGGCTGGGGGAAGGTGGAACTACAACAGCCGATGGAGTATCTGTTGTCTTTTAATTGATGAAGGGAGGTAGTGTGACATTGGCAATAGATCCACAAAAGCAGCAGAAGTTAGAGTTTTTGTACTCGTCTGCTGAGGACATTGCAGGACTCCTCATACAACCCTCATGCTCAATTGGTAGGAGCATATTTACTATGTTTTTCTTCTTGGATATTTTATCTTAGGCAGACATTTTATATTTATTATACCTGTCATCGTTACATGGACATACATTTTTTCGTATTCACTTTTTAGCTTTACATATTTCATATTTGTTCTACACACTGTTGTGCATTTTATTTCTCCTGCACTATATAGTTTTCATATTTCATTTTATTCTATCATAAATTTTTACTTGCTGCCTCATTTTCGTTATGATAATGACAAAATCCTTCATTTTCATTAAGTCCTGATTTTTCACTCTTGACGAAAAGGATAATCTGAAAATCAAGGATTGACTTAAAGTGGAGTCACTGCAGCTCAAAATCTGGAGGAGTCCAGTTGAACATGGTCAGGTATCTGATTTGGACGCCCCCTCGGGGGGCCTGCTGCTGTCGTACGAAGCCCTCGAGTTGATCCAGGACATGATGGACAGGTTTTATAATACCGAGGGAGTGACTCAATTGAGCTGGAGTAAGTTACAGAGTGAAGGGATTTCTATTTAATGCGTCACCAGTGGATGAAACAGGAACGAAGATGCATGCTTGCTTTAACTCCTACACAACTGTCTGTCTGAGATTTATTAAGCGTACGCTTTGTTTACCTTTCCTGTCTTTTGTTTGATATTGAGAATATATTCCCGCAAACTGATTACGACCCCAACTAATCTGCCATTGCTTCTTTTTCCTCCCCTCGACGCTAAGCCCCAACTGTCTCAAATCAAGCTGCCAAAGACGGCTCCCCTCATGATCATTTAGTCATGATCCATTGTGTTATTACTGTTTCACGTGGAGCCATCCATCACCTGACTAATGGCATTAATCCTTCCCTCTGCAGGAGACTGTCAGCCCGGTGCCAAGGGGAGCTGTGGTTGAATCTCATGTGTGATTCAGTTCAGACTCTTGGCTGCAGCAGCCACAGACTTAATGGATTGTAGTTCCTTCAACGGAAACACAAACACACAAATTAAATGCGTGCGCGGACCTGGGGATTGTTCTGCGCCATCGCTGTGTAATGAAAGAGCAGCTCGCTGTGAGCACGCGCCACATTTCCGTCTGGGCGACTCTTTATGAGGTTAGAGCTGAACCATGAATGCCCGTGTCCTTGTTAAACTCCACATGCGCGTGCTGATGTGTGAATATGTACCGTTTGTGCTGGAGTGCAGTGCACTGTGTTTGCTGGTGGGGGGTTTAAAGGAAACAAGGACGGAGAGTTTCAATTTGTCAGAACTTGTGTTTCTGCAAGCAGGTTGTGTGTGTGTGTGTGTGTGTGTGTGTGTGTGTGTGTGTGTGTGTGTGTGTGTGTGTGTGTGTGTGTGTGTGTGTGTGTGTGTGTGTGTGTGCGTGCGCGTGCGTGCTCATCACAGCAGGCGCCTCCCAGGCACATTTTTTAGAACATGAGAGAAAAACAAAAACACGTCAGTCACGTCAGTTTTTGAAGAAGCGCTGACAACATGTGTTTTAAAAAGCTTTGAACATGAAGGGGAACCAACTGAAGTATATTTCAAAATTTAAAAGGACATTTCTATCAACAGGAGTGTCCATGAGTGTTTTTGAGACGGTGAAAGTTCGGATTGTCCTCCAGGAAGATGCAGTTATCTGACCCAAAAGAGTACACTGAAGGGGTTTTCAGTGACATTGGAGGCTGTTTTGTTCAGCTGCTGAGTTCAAATGGTTGAAAAGGGTTGCTTTATTTTAGAATAGAGATGAAAAAGTTCAATCCAATCATATTTCCTGTAAGTTGGTGCATTTTCATTTCGCTGCCTCGCATTTTGTCAGAGATATATTTCTAAATGAATTCATAGCTTGCAACATTGCTGGCATTTTAGCTACATCGCAAGATAGATGATTAAATAGCTGGATAGCCACGTGACTAGAAACATACACAAACAGACAGATTGTTGGTGGTGGACTGGCTACATGTTAAGATAGTAAGTCTGTCCTTTTTATTTTTACATTTTTTTCGCCAATAATCTTACATGATCCCCAGAAGATAACTCACAATAATTTGGGTGATCTCTTGACTTTTGCGAAATCTATCAGCTTGCAGGTGTTGCATCTCAATTCAGTTTCTTTTTTTTTTTTTCTGCTGCCACCTTGTGATGAATATTTATACTTTTAAAAAATGAAATATCTCAACAGCTGTAAAACTGCTGGAGTTTTTAGACTTAGACCCCATTTGTCTGCCTTTTACTAAATTGAATTTCACTCTCACTTTTGTCCTGCTTGAGCTGTGGAAAGCGCTTAATCAATAACTTCATTTCTGAAATAGATTTGAAAAAAAAAGCTGAGCCATTCAGAGAAAATATGATGCAAATGCATATAATACAAAGAGTCAAAACAGATTAATGAGTAAACATGCAAGGGTATCTTTGGATTTTTGAAGACAATTGGAGTATCTCCAAACAATCCTGATGAACATCCAAACTCTTCGTCGAAAAGTTTAACACCCAACAAGTTCTCCCTGATGCCTCTGTGTTTTGGCGATTATTCTTTCCTCGGCTTCATAAATGTGCAGTTTAACCTCCGTTTAATTTAAAAGAATCTGAGGGATCGTGATGACGGCAATCAAGACAATAATGATCCATGACAAACAGCAGCTGGAAAAAGAAGCACAGCGAGCCGCAGGTCAGGAAATCTACGTGAGAAAATCTACGTGTGACTGCAGACGAGGCTTGATTACAGTGTAGAGCACTGTACTCATGTCTGCTGAAATTACGGGATGAGTTAATCACTACACAGTCCATTAAAGAGTCAGGGCCTTGTCTCTCAAGTTTAGCTGAGCGTGAGCGGAGGTATGCAAATCTCTGTCAGCAGAAAGCCACATAATCATATCCATGGAAATGGATCAGCCCAACGCTTCCAGTGCTGCTAAATGTCTGCTCAGGAGTGGTTTATTATTCACTTCAGCTGAAGGGCAACAAGGTCTCACATGAATAAGGGAGGAAATTAAGCAAAACAACTTGTTTTTGTCTGAATTGTTGCCTGACAGGGAGGAAAATAAAAGGTTTGAGGTGAGATCTTCAAACAGAAAGTAATCTGAGACCTCAGAGTTCAGAGGGACCAAGGTTTCAGGTGAAAAAGCTTCGTTTTTGCATTTTTGTTTCAGAAAAGCTTTGCGTTTACACTGCAACATTTTGAAAACGATGTCAGTCTACTTGTTCATGTGCAGAAGAACTATTTCCTCTGGCCATGTTGCGCATGTGTAGCAGCAGGATCACATAAAAGTTGCTTTTCCCCGCATTTCCACAGAGACGGGGCAGTTTTGAAAAGTTCCACCTCGGAAGTCATTTTAAAAAAAAGTTGCATTTTCAGTGACTCTGAACACTGTTGTGTAAACTGACACCCAAAACGTAGCAAAGGTTCTCCATTTTCATGTAAAGGGGATGTAAAAAAGGAAAACTCCGGCTGTGGAGATGGTTAAATCGCTAGGCAGCGGCCTCATTCTCAGACGGCGGCCTGGGACTCCGTCACTGAGAAACTGTCTCCGACAAACCTGCTGCAGCTGAAAGTAAACACCAATCCCACAAAAAGGTCAGTCAGAGTTCTCTAGATGCAAAAATATCTTCATTTATTTTGAGGAGGGAGTGACCTGAATGTTGATTTGAAAATAAAAGCCATCTTAAAAGAGAATGGAGAACTCCAAACACCTCGCCGCAGCCTGTTTGTCCCGACACGGATTCTGATGTCTGACTAAAGAGCTGCGCTCCTGCCTCAAAGTGAAGTCCTCGGGGCAACACTTAACCGTGGCTAAGCACCAACTTACAGCTGATTAAATTCAGACTGACCCAGCCTGCTAAACTATTAGCCGCTCACAAGCTGAAAATGAGCATATTAAAGCTTCTCGCTGCCGGCTGCAATCCCAGTGTCAAAGCTGTGAGCGAAACCAGGTCGAATTAAGCCACCAATATTATCTGAGTAAACCCCTTTTAACCAACTCCACAAACAACATATTCTTTATTTGCAACAATAAGCCTGAGGCTGTGTGTGTGTGTGTGTGTGAGTGTGTTTTGAGTGTGTGGCACAGTCAGAAGTGGAATAAGAATGAGTCTCGCAGGGGTTGTAATCACATTCGGGCCTTTTTACATCGAGTGTTCTGGTGAAAGTATGAGTGAAGTGTTCAGCGAACCCGCCCAGAGTGCGATTAGAGGAAGGAGGGTCGATACAAGGAAGACATCACTATCAAAAAGCAAATACTCCAGGCTGAAACTTACATTTCTAGAAGAGGCTTTCAATGGACCAAAAAAAAAAAAAAAAAAAAATTCAGTCATAACTTAAATAAAGAGAAATAACCATACTATCAGTTATGGTGCAAAACACTTCTGAAAAAGAAAAAGTAGAGAAAACACAAGAACAGAACAAGAACAATGAGAGGACAAAAAGGAAAGAAGATGATACAGGAAAAATGGAGAGGATAGAGTTTGAGAGAAACAGAGGAACACAAGATGAGGAAGGAGAGGAAGACGATTAAGGAGAGGAAAGAATGAGCAGGAAGAAAAAGGATGAGGAAGGTTCCCATGATAAAGGAAAGAAGGGGAACATTGAAGAGGTAAAGAGATTGACGAGTGGAGAAATAAGGGCGACAAAGAGAAAGATAGATGATAGAAGATGAAGAAGCAGAGGATGAAGATGGAATAGAATAAAATAGAATTGTACAGAAATGCTTTATCAATGCCCGAGGGAGAATTTACGAAAGAAAAAGGCACGAAGACTAGAGTTCTAAGTGTGTGTGTGTGTGTGTGTGTGTGTGTGTGTGTGTGTGTGTGTGTGTGTGTGTTAGAGATTAATTGAAGAATATAACATGTCTGTGTCTTTGTGCATTTTTGGATGCTTTGATAAACTGCTGAATGCGTCCTTCCTTCGTTCTCTCCGTCTTTCAGTCCTTCGTTCTCTCCTCCCTCCCTTCCTTCTCTCCTTCATTCCTTCTTTTCCTTTTCATTGTGTTTTGGACATTTGTTTTCATGACAACAGTGTTTGGAGCCACTGAAAGCAAAATAACAAAAAAAAAACTAAATGAAACAAAATGTGTATTCCGTTTTCACTTGAAACGCGTGAATGGGGCTTCACTTGGGTAAAGAGGAGATACATGAGTGATGAAAGTATCAACCTCCAGCATGACTCTGATCCTCGTCGCTTTCTTAATGCTGTGAATCCTCATCTCGACCTTCTTCAACATTCAATCACTCAGATCAATAAAGCATCGCTGTGGCAGATCCTGTGATCGGTATTCATGCCGCAGACAGCAGCAGTATAATTTTTTATAGACGGTGTAATTTTTCTCTGCTGTGGGCTGTTTTTAATTACCACAGGAGCAGACTGTTTTTGGACTTATGTAATCGTGGTGACTGATGACTTTACTTTTTACTCCGCTGCTCTGCTTTGCAATAATTCTGGGTTTCGCCCGCAGTCTTGGCTGAAGGCAGGCTGCGCCTCTCTTTTAACTGCACTCCCACCCAGCGTTCACAGGGATTTTCCTCCTTCTCCCCTTCCAGCGCGCTGCTCCTCGCGCCGACTCCTCATCCAAAATAGCAGCTGCAGAAAACGGATGTTTCACGCTGAGCTTGAACGTTCCAGCAAAGTAGTGACGATGGAATTCATCTCTATGTACGCCACACTTTATTTTATTTTTTTTTTTAGCATTATGTGACCAACTGAATACCAGGTGAAAACACAAGTTGAAATCTAACATATTTATGGAGACTTAGAATGAATGTTTACATCAGCAAACAGCCTGTATAGTAAAGTGAAGGTTAACATATTTCTGGGGGTAAAAACTAAAATGCAATATGTTATGAAGTAGATGTGTTGGATAAATTTATTTTGGCTAATTTAAAGTCAGTTTAGCTGACTTTTTTGGCAAAATACTGATTTAAATTCCATCTCATGAAAGCTATAGCCTAATTAGTTCTAAAAATAATAATCTAACTACCATGAGAAGTGAAGTTGACTCCAATTTAATTTCTCTGTTTGCGCAACTTAGAAATATTACTACAATAGTGTTGCAGGTACTTTTACGTACATCATATAAAGAATTATCTTCTAACAACTTGAAAAGTCTAGTTTTTCACAATATGACTATGTCGTCAAACTCCTCTTTACTGCAATGCCTGGATACTGTGGCTCATTCGCTTATGCACACAAACCATACAAACAGCCAAACTTCCTTTTTTCTGCGTCTGTTGTCATTTTTCTGAAGTCAAGAGGCTTTTTCACATCATGTGCGACTAAAACCCATCTACACAATGTCTTCAAGCGAAGATGGGAGCAAACGTTGTGTTCTGGGGGTCAGTTTACACGGCAACTGTGTTTAGAGTTACTGCAATATCTCCATGTAAATGGAAGAAAACACAACTTTTCTAAAATGCTGCTAATGAACACAATGGGTGTAGTAAATACTTATCCTGCACGTCTACAAGAACACGGAGAAAAACAACAATGGCGGCCATCAGAATGGTACAACTCCTAGTTGTTCTCCTGGAATTTGGCAGTTTTCTATTTGAGAGCCACCTGTTACAATCAAACATGGTTGTCTGTCTGTGGAACTCACCATTATTATTATTTATAGTGTGTTGTTCTCACAGCACCCACTAGTGGCCTGGCATGCTAGCTACATACTTTTCAGCATTTCTGTAGAAACAGACATCACTTTCAAAATGCTGCAGCATCAACCCGAACCTTTCTGAAAAGAAAACACAAAAATTAAGTGATAGCGGTGTAAACAAGGCCGTGGTCGGTGCAATAAGAGCGCTGCAGGCTGGTGAGGATGGTCGTGGTCAGGAGGTAAGACAGGAGCCACAAGCAGCTCATCATTTTATGAACTCCTACTTTGGAAACAGATGGTAAGAGCTTCTGACTTGGCACAAAGACTCTCAGTGGAGCTTCTGCATGAGTGATGCTCAGAGTTAAACACACTGTATGAGTCAGTGGACAGCGTCCAAGAAGAAAACCAAAGCTCACGAAACTTTGCCAAAGACTGGGAGAGTAAAAGCTGGCAGCACATCACTGAGTCATGTGAAGCCAAACCCAATTAATTTGGAGTGAAATGAGGGTCTGGATGACCACGGTGATCACTCACCGCAAGAGGAGTGTGTATACACACAATTTCTCAGAGAATGGAAAACAATAATCAAGACCATAGCAGCAGGATGACGATGATCAGAAGCCAACTGCAAAAATCTTAAATGAAGTCAATTTAAAAAGAAAAAAAGACCTGGATACACTTAGTACATTTTACTTTTCTCTAGAAACATTTTTGAATGCTTTTAAAACAAAAGAGACAATGTGTCTTCAGCATTAAAAAGCTCAAGAAACTCACGTGTGGCAGATGAGTATCAATCCAGAGGAGTTCGTAAAAAATCAGTCAAAAACAGATGATTCTTAACATAGCTACATAATAAAGGACTGACATTTCCTGAATTAAGATTAAACTTACTGTGGTGGGTGGTTTAGTTTGTCTAAAATATTAAAATCTGCCTCAAATAGACCAGACTGGTTCAGATGTGCTGTGACATTTTCTCATGGAGTGAAGTGTGTCTCCGGGTTTCACATCTCTCCATATGAGACCAGGGGTCGTAAAGGTCAACAAACACACACACACACACACACACACACACACACACACACACACACACACACACACACACACACACACACACAAAACTTCATCACCACAATATTTAGTACTTGGCATTAATTATTAATTCAGAAGTGAACTTCACTTGGTACGTTTCTTTTCTGTCATCTGCAAGCATGAGCACTGTGTGACTGAAAGTGTAACTGTGTATGTCTTTATGTGTACACAATTTGTTTTTTGTTTTTTTTTTTTCGCTTTGTTGCTTTGAGGGTAACATGAAAGACACCGAAGACCCGGATTGCTCAACACTCCTATAGAGTGTCCTGCTCCCACTAACGGATGGAACTTCAGATTCTAGAGCATCTTCCTCCTACTAACTGAGATAAGCACTGAAAATTCATCCCTGTCCACTGGTTTTATCCAGCAGTGTCCCCTGGACGAGCTAAAAACTCACCCAGAATAATACATGTAGAAAAGAAGTGTTTCAATCTCACTTAAAACCAGAAGTAACTGAAGTGGACTGCGAGTCAGTCGATTCAGGGAGGTGGTCATTTGGAACGATGTCACGAATCTCCCATGATTCTCGGTTCACCTCGGTTATTTACAGTTAGTCCTGTCGCGTGAAAAAAGTTTTGTGTTCAATTTGTGAAATACAAAATGAATATTTTACGGTATGCCTTGTCAGTGTTTCTTATCACAAACATCAAAACTTACTACTTTCCTCCCTGGTAAACAAGTAAAACCTCTAACCTAAATCCTAGACGACTGTCTTATGAAGCAGGAAAGCGACTACAGACCGCCAGAATACAGTAAGCAGCAATAACATGCAGTGCTTTAAGGTTTAGACAACAATCTGTCCGTGGCCAGGAGTGATAACACAGTCATAGTGAGCAAAACAGGGTGCAGTGGTACAGGAAGAGGAAAACAAGGCAATCTTGGGAAAAGTTCTTGCACAGCTCTGATCGGAAGGTGTGCAGTTTTGCTTGGACGGGCACTGATGCAGTTATCATTGATTCAATCCCATCACACCATGCATTTACCTAGAAATGCTAAATTAAAACAATACAAGCGGTTCCATTTGGACATGTGGAGTTCACCTTGGTAAGTTTTCCTGGGCACAAATCCACAGACTCTGATTTGGGCGAGTTGGTTTACTTTATTAAATTTTGATGTGACTGCAGTCGAACTTAAAGCCTTAGAGACGACAGATTTCAGGCACCGTCCTGCACACTGCATGTAATTATTTCATCTTCCAGAATGTTTACTTTTTAACATTTTCAGAGTGTCAGTAGTGACAGATTGGATTTGGCTTCACCCCGTCACTCCAGCCAACCCCCCCCCCCCCCCATCAGCTCTCGGGTCACAGTCACTGACCTTAATAGCGGACATTTGCTGCGAACAATCTTTGAGCCCTGTGTGAAAAAAAATGGTGCTCAGAGCTCCATACTGCGTGACAAAGCCTGGTGAAGGTGACACAGGAACAACGGGAAAAGAAGGTTTGGGTGTCTACGTGCAGAAAGCTCTCAAAAAGCACATATGGCTGTTTCCTGTTTTGTTCAAAAAGGAAGAAAAAAAAACAGATCGAGTTCAAAATATGAGCAAAATTCTCAGTGCTTTTGCTTTCAGAATTATCTTCACACACCACATCATTACCAATAACCCAGAGCTGTGCAGAGCTTCTCTTCACTTTGGATCTTCAGTGTTTCATGTTTATTCCAACTAAATCAACTGGGAACAATCATTGGCTCTAATGGGAGAAAGTTTGTACATTTAGTTCACAGTGGATGATTTCTGGAAGTGTGTCTGAATTCATGCAGTGCTTTTTTTTTAAGTCCAGCAGCCCAAATAGGTCCGAACATCACCAGCTACAAATTATTAATCGTGTTGCAGATTCTTTGAATCTTAATATGAGAATATCTAAATCAATGTATCATATACAGAGGAGCATCGTTTTAAACCACATTATCTTAAGTTTCACTTTTTGTAAAAACGCCTTATTTTTGACAATTTTTACTGATGACATCACTTCCTGTTTAGTTTAATCTGCATTTTCTTGAGAAACAAAAGGCAGACATTTGCACATACTTGGAATGCCATCCATCTTCATTTGCTTGAAATCATCGTGGAAGCTGTGTCACAAGTTCATGTATATAATGTTAAAGATGTCAAAAACAGAAAAATAGTAAAATGTTGATAAAAATATATTTGATCAATAGTTAAAAATGAATGTGTATTTGAAGTTATTTACAAGAAGAAACATGGCAGTAGACAAGTTGTGTTGTACTAAATATGTATAAAATGATATATACTCATTTGTATGATCATGTACAATGACATTTTCAGTGAAGATACAGATGCTGAAGATTTTTATATGATTCTGTTCACAGTTTTCACCAATATATTAATGAAGAGGTGTGACAGTAAATGATCGACCTTACTGTGCCTCCGTCTTAATTATCATTGTAGTGGCTTAGTGTTAAGTCAGACACACACCGCACTAGAACACTATAATCACTTTATTTCCTAGAACTGTCAGTAAAGACAGGGAAGCACTAATAATGGAAGTAAACACACTTCTTGTTTTCATGTTGTAACTTCAGTTGTGCATCAAACACACTTCTGAATCGCGCTGAAATTGTGCAAGAAAAACCTTGAAAACAATGTTGTCTAAATGTTGGGTCATCTGAGGGTGCTCTTTGTTTTTGCCATTAAAGCACTCACACACACACACACACACACACACACACATAAGCGTGCAGAGAACAATACTCTACAAACACACGGACATTTGTATGGACAGACGACCAAACTGGATTGTTATTCCGGGTGACTTTTAACTCTATTACTACGAAGTCCCAGGAGATCATGACACCCTGAAAGCATATATTGCTTTTATTATCTATTCACACATATGTAGGAGAACTATTAATAGCTATCATTACTATTTCTTCACTGCGACTGATTATATCTTTGGAATTTGCTCTAATAAGATTAATTTTACTCCAGTTTTAAAAGTATATGTTTCCAAGATTGTTCTTTTTAATATTTATTCCTGTCTTGACATATTATAAAAAATGTTAATCAAGGGAAAAGGCAGCATGCTGGTAAAAGCCTGAAACTATTCATCAATGTATATAGAAATGTGCATGAAAAGCCTTTTACACTTCTATGATTGACATTGTGGAGCTTGAATTAACAGTGTGGAAGCAGGTTTATTTTATCTTCAGATAAATGGGTTTAGTCCAGTAAAATGACCTGAAATTAGCCATGAATCTCGGGCACAAGCACGCTCCATTACTACAACCACTGGCGAAAGGTTTTAATGAGAAACGACGGGAAAAATGTTTCAATCACACTTAACGGAGGCGAGAGGAGCAGAACAGAAAACGTCAAGACCTTTTCCAGGAATCTGATGATTAAGTGCTCAATAATAGGTGCGTGCACACACGAGAGATCGCTTCTGACGCGTCACAATAAAGACTGGCTTCGTCCTTCACTTTCAGCTGAATAAAAGCTCCCATCAACGAGCCAGCGGATGAGTTCATTAGCAACAGTTGATTAGGTAAAGAGACGAAAACAAAAAGATGCTGGATCACTTCTGTGAAGGACCATGAAATAAACATAAAGCCCAAACCTTAAAAAAAGAAGAAAAAAAAGGGACTTACTTCACTGATTAAATTCACTGATATTCTGTTGGTGTTAAAAAGATGTGTTGAAGCCTCCTAGATTGTATCTACAGTAGCTTTCACACCATTACAGTCCTGAACTGCCCACAACACATTTTCTGACTCGTGCCACTGGCTTGGTGTGTTTTTGCTTCCCAGAAAGTCCCTAAAGTGACCTCAGGTCCAGATCAAACAGGCCTGGTGTGAAAGCGCCCTAAGAAAGGCTGCAGGCCCAACGTTTGATCCATGCTTTACTGAAACAACAGAGTGACACCAAACACTGGGGCACAAAATCCCACACATATATAAAAGCACACGTCTATAAAATACTGTTGGTTTTCTTTGACATATTTTGATCTCTGGTGGGGCCTCTAAGGGAACCCACAGAACCCTGCTGTGCTGACACCTGCCTGTAGTGGCGCTGTTCCCACAGCAATATACCAAAAAAAAGCAGAGAAGACAGGCAGGCAGCAAATGCATGAAACATCAAAACACAGTCAATGTTAATTACGGAGCAATGATGGAGAAGGACCTTTGCTTTGGATCTAAATGGATTACAAAACCAATAGATTCAAAAGAATGTGAGAATTTATCATAAAAGCAACCTCCATTGTGGAACTGTTGGCTGGAAGGGGCCATGATGTCAGTGTTTTCAGATTTTCAGACATAAACACGGAACATTGAGGGGGACTTTTCAGATTGATCTCCTTATAAACTAAATATGAAATGGTAGTTTCCCTCCGTGCAAACAACAGAACTTTGTTGTCGTTTACACAACTTGGCCTTCAAGTGAAAATGGAAAACTCTTGAATGTTGGGTGTCTGTCTACACCACAACAGTGCCTGGAGCTGCTGAGAACCCAACTTTTTGAAAACAGCCTAATGTGGAACTATATGAAGATGCTCCAATGTTTCTAACAGCTCTGAAGAAATGGGAGGAAACACAACTTTTCAAAAACACTCTGACTCCGTCTAGAACAAAGTCAAAGTCTCCCTATGCACAAGTGCATTAGGCGGCGCCTATCTCCGTTTCATAACCCCAGACCACACAGCTACTACTGTGAGCAGTGAAAGCTACAGTGGGGGTGTTAGGCCTCTGGTAGCTCTGTGTGTTCGACCCCCTACCCCGTTCTATATATGCCAAGCACCTGGCTAGAAGGCAGTCGGTACCATTTTCAAGGTCTGGTATGGCTTGGTATGACCCGGCCGGGATGCAAACCCACGACCTCCCAGTTGTGAGGGAGATGCTCTACCACTAGGCCATCACTCCGTCTAGAACAGGGGTGTCAAAATCATGGAGTGCCTCATCCCTACATGTTGCCTAGCGGTTCGATCAACCAAGCGAAGATGCTGTTGGACTTCAAGATTCAGACTGACAAACTGGTGATGGCCGATCAGCCTGACATGGTGGTGATGGATAAACAACAGAAGAGAGCAGTTGTGCTTGATGTAGCAATCCCCAGTGACAGCAACATCAGAAAGAAGGGACACGAAAAGCTGGAGAAATACCAAGGGCCGAAAGAGCAGCTGGAGAAGATGTGGAGTGTGAAGGCAACAGTGGTGCCAGTCGTGATCGAAGCACTAGGGGCAGTAACCCCCAAGCTGGATGCATGGCTCCAGGAAACAACATTTCTGTCCAGAAAAGAGCAGTACTAGGAACAGCTAAGATCCTGCAGAACCCTCAAGCTCCAAGGCCTCTGGTAGATACCGCCCCGGAAGGGCAAGAACGCAGTTTTTAGTTATTTCAGTAAACATCCTCCTGAAGCATAGAAGTGTCCCGATCTACAGTAACAGTCTTCATTAGCCTTGGGCCAACGAGCGAGCTAGCTAACCTGACGGTTATGAAGGATGTGACACAGATAAACATATTCTGACAATACTAGGCTAACATAAGGGAACCTACTTGACAGAACAGTTGTCTGCGCAACTGTGTGTGTTTGGTTTCACTGCAATGAATGAAATGAACATTATTTTCAAAATGTCACCATGTAAATACAAAATGTTTCTGGAACAGAAATGTAAAAAGAGTGTTTTCACCAGTTGTGTATAGGGAAGCTTCATCGAGCGACCGCTTAAGGGGCTGCTGGACCACATGTTGCAAACCACTGACTGACCTTCTGGTCGTGGCTGTAGGCCAGGGCCCAGTCCTCTTCGGAGGGGTGGAAGAGCAGGCTGAGGACGTAGAATGTGAGGCGGTACTTCTGGTAACTGGCCCCTTCATCGGTGCTGACGAGCACGCTGCTCTCAAACTCCGGATCCGTCAAAAGCATAATCTGAGGAGGAGGAGGAGGAAGAGGGGGAGGAGGAGGAGGAGGGGGTGCACACAAAAGAAGAATGAAGAAAGAAGGCAGAGGAGAAGTTAGAGGCCTTTCGCCATCATTCCAACCTCACCTCTTCACTGCGATGCTCGGGCCTGCTGCCATGGATCTGAAACTCAACTAGTCATCATCGCCTTCAATTTAAATAAATTAAAATTAAAAAAAAAAAAAAAAAACAGATAGAAGAGGTTGCTCACAGCTGAGAGAGGTGAAACAGGACCAAACACATCGGCAGAAAAATAATGACTTGTCCTCATATGAAGCAGGATAAAAACCCAAAGAGCTGGGAGGGCTTGTAGTCTAGATGCAGCTAAGCACTGTACAAACAAGGGGTTGAGCAGCCGTGCATGAACGTGAATACACAGGATGTTATTTCCTTTATCAGCTAATGCTTTAGCATGTCGTTTCTTAGCATTTCTCCATCCAATAAAAGTCTAATTTCAAATTTAACAGCTCCGCAGTGGTAGAAGCACTAATTTCATGCTTGGGATATTTCTGCCAGAGCTATCACAGTTATTACAGAATTCAATAAGAACAGGAATTCCACAATGCATATTTCTTTCAGCTAATGGCATTTAGAGTCTTTGTGGAAAGAGATAAAATGGTCACAGGAATTCCTCCTTGACTAAAAAGATGTTTCAATAGGTGTCGTTATATATTTCATAGAAAAAGCAGCCCTTTGAAGATAATGCCATTGTCCGATACAGTTCCATTATCGGTGGATGTGCTGCTTCACACTTATGAAGGATGGAAGGGAGACTATTAGGGATTAGCATGTGTTATAGAATGAAAAGTGCTAACATGATAAGTATGATAGTAAAAGACTTCCTGAAATTAAAAATAATTAGTTTTATCTAACTCTGTATTGCGAAAACTACTTTCAAAAGTCAATATGGCTGGCAAAGGCATAAAGAAGAATCTGTGGAGAGTTGATTGGATTCACTTCATTAGATTATAGAAATCAGGTGAAATGATGAAGGTCGTAAATATAAACCAACTCTCAAGGAAAATTACACATTGTCCACTTACTGCTCAACGTTCTTAACCTGCTAGTTACCTAACTGTATCTGCTTTTCCATTTATCATTTATTTCTTCATTAAAGACAAGCAAAACTTCAAACATGAACAGAAAATCACCCAATTCTAAACAGTTCTAAAAGGCCAATGCAGCCATTCTGTGAACAGGCCAGTGTGTGCTGGTTATAACTGGGTTGTGCATCAGCTCCTAAATCAGATATTGCTGAGTTTATACACGCGAATCAACAATTATTTCAGCTATTTTTTTGGCTTCCAAGTCTTTGTCAACTTCTGTTAAGTTCTACATATTGATTACTGAGGATTTAGAACAATTTTACCACTAAAAGTCACACACTTTAAAGCGGAAATGAAACATATAATAGTAAGAAATACATCCCAATTACTGGAGGTAGTTAGTGGCATTATTATTATTTTCAGGAAGCTTATCTTAAAAAATGTATTCAAAGATTTCAATTTTGTGGATTTCTCCGTGCGCGCTGCCGTATTGGATGTGACGTCCGTGGTTACACCCAGAACTGCTCTGCAGGACCCAATCACAACAAAGCTTCAGAGGCAGAGCTGCTGTATGTCTCTAGGTTGTAAAAATACATTTACAAAGAAGCTGTATTTTATCACTGGTTGACAGAAAAAAGAACAGCTGCAAAAAAAAAAAAAGATTCCATGTGATAAAGACATAAATCTTACCCCCGTCTGTGCAGCAGCAGCCGTTTTCTGGACAGTGATCATCAAGAACAAGGTGTGTTTCTAGAAGATGGCAAACTTGATTTCAAGTTAACCTCTACTCCCAAACTGGATTCTATGCCTTATGGTTTTCATTTTTTGACTTTCAACTACAAACAAATGGAATTTTCCTGCATGCACACCCCGAGAAGTCCTGGCCAGGCGGAGCAGAGAGAGTCCAGGAGGGCACAGCAGCGAAACAGCAACCCCAAAAAAACACGGATAGAACAGTTTCCACTGGGAACCAGGTCATAGAAAAAACTAAAGTATTTTAAAAATATTTGTAAAGAGTTTATTATGAGCATCAACAAGTCCTGTTTTTGAATTTGTGAATCTTTTGCTTGTACACTGGTTCATCAATGAGGCGAGTTTAGCCTGTTAGCCTTTTAGGAGATATCACACTGGGTCGACATACTGAGTGGAGAAACCAGAGACGATCAAACAGAAAACAATATTTAACATTGGACAACACATTTTAGATTTTTGTGGTTTACTCTGGGATTTAGAAAAACTGAAATATTAATGTTCTTGAACAGTAAAGTGAGATTTTGCACATTTGCATGTTAATCACGTCAGAATGAATAAAGAAACATTTGTCTGGGTGTTGTGCTTTTATTATGATGATGAACAGATAGATTTGTCCTTATTACTCCTTTCACATTGACGAACTCGCTCCGCTGAGGTCTTGTGGATGGCTGCAGGTTGACAGCAGTGCATGCTGGAGCGCGATTTTACACGCAACTGTACTCCCATTCAGACGGACTGAGCGGACTGACATGAGCTGGTTGTACGTGAACATCTCCAGGATCTGCAATCAGCTTCTCCGCCCCCTCTTCTTGGTGTCATTTCAATCTTAAGCGTATATATATATATATATATATATATATATATATATATGTTTTTGGTTGTTTGTCTATATATGTCAGCCCTGCGACAGACTGGCGAACTGTCCAGGGTGTACCCTGCCTTCGCCCACAGCAGCTGGGATCGGCTCCAGCCACCCGCGACCCCGAAAGGGATAAAGCAGCAGAAAATGAATGAATGAATGAATATATGTTTTTTTTTTTTTTTTTTTTTTTTTTAATGAAACAGTGACCCACTGATACTCTGCACCACAATGGTGGCTTGGCTATTTCAGCACCAGGGACAGTGCCTTGGACTTATTAAATGAAGACCGACAAATCTATAGGTTAGAGTTTGTTTGGCCTATTTGTGGTTACTTCATCAAGCCACGGCTCATTTAGATAACGCTAATAACACTGACACACGCATTGAGTGACGACTGAATGAGAATGAAACTGTCTTAATTGTTGTTTAGCTAATTTGTAACAACTCATTTTTAAATAGAAGAAGGCAACACAGCTAGCATGAGCATAGAAAAGTTTCATTGTAGCTTTTGCTACTTCAACAATGTTAACTACATGAGTATTTAGGCAACAGAATTACCATATATCACTTATTAACATTTATTATTAATCAAATCCTTGGAAGAATGAATGGCTTTTCAACTACTTACTACCCACCTTTCTCCACCTGTTAGCTGCTCGCTAACTGCATCGCCTGGAAAATAAGTGTTAATACAGCCAGATACTTTCATTAAAGTTCACCTAATAATTATTATCAAATAAAAAAAGTAAAAACTGTTTAAACGATGTGAAAATCAAAAATAAGATTTTTATCCCATCTTTGGCTTTCTGAATAAGTAACATGTCATTCAAAACATTAGCCATGCAAGCTTTAATAGACTTCATACAATGGAAGCACTGAATGTGATCAATGTGAGCTAATTTTTGGATACTTCAATGGTTTGGTTCTTGATTCTTTCAACAAGTTGCTAAAGCTTGTCACTCTTGCGGATTTTAAATTTTAATCTGTAGAGAATGTGTCTTATTCTGTCTGTCTTTATCAAGCACAATTACGTCAATGCAGCCGCTGAGCCCCTCTGTGATCTGTGGCGCCCCCTTCAGGTCGGAAAACTCAGTAATACATAATAATGTTGTGATGAACTTGACGAGAGCAGAGGATGCAAGCAGGAAAGTTGATGCATTTTTAACGAAGGCGGTGTCGGCAGAGTTACAGTTCAAATTTGTAGCATGAAAACATGGATGTGATGGCACTTTGAGAATATTTTTCAGCCCGGACTCTTTAATCCATCTCCAGCTAAAAGAGCCATGCCTCTTCCTCGTTTGTGCGGCAGGCCGCGACGGCGCTCGGACCGCCGTGTTTTCTCTCGTCAATTCCTTCTGAATTGGAAAAGCAGCAGCTCGTTTGTCACTGACAGAAATGCTAGCCTTTCCTCCCCCGTCTTAAAGCGGGAACCCTCCCTGGTGGTGATTTAGATAAATTGTTTTTCATTAAGCACCAATAAACAGGCGGCACTTTCTCAATCTGCCGTTCTCATTGGCTCGGCCTCGCCGACGGCTGCCATTCATTACCTGTCACCACTGCTGATCTCTGCCAGTGTGTCTCAGGCCTGTCAGGCACTTTTTAAGCCCTAATCATATTCTGTAACGTGGCTATGAGTCTGGATTTGATACATTTCACAAAGAGTGTGAACCTTACTCTGTATTTAAGCCTTGAACTGCTTCTGCTGTGTTTACGCGGCAGGTTCCGCTCGTCTTTTCTCCTGCTTTTTGCTCACACTGTGTCGGGACTGCATCCTACTTAGTATTGTCGGATTCAAAAAATTACTCATTTACCGCTGCGTAAGTGTGAAAATGTAGCAAATGATTTCACAGCCTCGCACATTATTGTAACAAGCCCCTTTCTGTCCGCTGCCTACACGATTACAAAGAACCTGCTGCTAATTTGAAGCCGATAGAAAAGGCGGGGAAATCGTCCGGTTTCGCTCCAGCCTCCTAAAACAATCGCCCTCGGGAGAATAATTGCTCACTTCCAAAATCGTGGCCACCAATAGCATTAGCATTAGCAAGGGGTGATTAAGATTTCCCCTCACACTATCCACTCCAGGCTCAGCGAGAGTGAGGAGGGTAACAATGGCCAATCGATAGAGGTTGCGGGGATAACCTTTGTGTTTTATCAGCCCGATGTTGAGCTGTGCATAAGCTGCAGCACCGAGATAGAAGGCGGTAGTTGTCAGATCATGAGGTAAGTGGAGGTATGGATCAGAGACGGAGGGAAAAGAGACACCCTGCAGCAAATGAATCACGTCACGCCAGATCAATAGAGCTTAGTCTGCCTCTGACGGCAGGCTTTAACATAGAGTTGTCGCCGCAATATGCTCATTAGGCATGGATCAGGGCTTAATCACCCACATTTAGCTATCATGTTTCCACTGCCTCGCTGCCTCAGTGGCATTTCAACTGTTCATGTCTTTATTTTCAAATTAAACTAATCTACCAGCAGTTCAATCAAGAGCCGAGTGGAGCTCCAAGAGAGGAAAAAAAAAAAGAAGAAAAAAAAAGGACATCAAAATAGAGGCGGTGAAGATTGATGGGAGGTGTCATCTCCAGCAGCTTTGTGCTAAATGTCATTACTATCCTTCACATCTATAATGTGACATTGCGAAAGGTCAAGGTTTCAACTTATTTCTCGGACGATGCAGGAGAAAAGGGTTTCTACATATGCTCCCAGACTGGCTGCAGCAGACATATAATGATCTCTTCATTGTGGGCGAGGGGATATCTCACAGAGCAGCAGACGATTGTATCTAACAGTGAGTGATTAGGCAGCCAGACGGCTTTTTATAGAGCGCAGGCAGAAGGAGGCTGAGTGAGGAGGAGACACTGAGGCAAACTTCCATCCAACCGCACCGACGGTCAAATCAGAAAAACAAGGGGTGAAAATACGGGGGCAACATGAGACTGTTGCCACTTCTTAGCTTCCGCGACTCACTTCCACAGCAACAGGAACACACTGACACACTGACACCCTGACGTGGAATTTACTCCCCCTTCAATGGCCCACACATCAAAACCTACTGATTTCGTTGGATTTTCAGAATTTAACAAAATCCCCCAAAAGTTGGGACACCATCTTGAATTAACTTAATTAAAAAAAAAAAAAAAAAATGTCAAGAAAAAATGTGACAGCTGATTGTAGCTTTTTATTGAGTATCTTTTGAGTACTTTGCCATGTGTTTTCAAATATTCAATGAAAAGCTTTGTTTGGTTGTGATTTGTGTGAACTTACATCCAACAGAACATAAACACAAGGTTATTGTAGCTCAGACATTTTACCATTTCAGAGTCAACATGAGCACATTTCAGAATTTATGGAACAGGTATGTGTCCAAAAAGTTGGAACGGTGGCAACAAAAGACAGGAAAATGAAAAACAAGTGGGGATGCATTTCACTGCTAATGAGGTTAATCTGTGTGTCATATAGATGGAGCCTTCTGAGGAAGAAAAGGCTCTCACACCTAAAGTTAGACTGAGGTTCATTATTCACCAACAAGCTGTCTGAAAAATAATACTGTTGGCTATGCCCCGCCCCCAAACACAAATGAACCAATAGCATTCAGCTACCAAGTTATTTAAGTCATTTAAGATGGGAAAAAAATTCAGATGTGCCTGCAGCACTTGTAACAGCAGCAGAGACACAATAGGATAAGCGATGGGGTTTATTTTATCCCATTTGTTGCAAGGTAATTTCTTGAGTAATTTCAGTAACTTAGTCAAAATATCAATCCCACAACGCTGGCAGTGAAGACCTTCCTTAAGCTGACAATTGCATTTAAAAATTTAAAATTCACATCGATCAGTGGATTGTGTTTTTTTTTTTTGTTTTGTTTTTTTTAGTTAAAAAAGCATATCATGTTTTTGGGATTTGGAGATGTAACAGGTTTTGTTTTTTTTGTTTTTTTTTTTTTGGGGCGGGGGGCTATTTTGGGAGTGTGTCAAATCTTATATAAGCAGAATAACAAAAGGTCAAATGTGACTACAGGAGAGGGAATCTGAGGTATACAGTCCTGCAATACCTTTGATGTGGAATTACATTTTCTCCACAGAAAGAAGGCTGCAAGAATGAGTCATGAAGGGTAATAAGCGCCGGCTGTGATCTGTTCTTCCCCCTGACGAGGTTTAGCTCAGCGGTCCCCGGATCCTATTAACTCCCGCCCCATGCAAACGTATTCAGGGTCACTACCTTGGCTGGCTGTGCCTCGGGAGAGTGATGCCCATGAACCCAACTGGCTTCTCAAGAGTGAGCGTTTTAGAAACGATCCCCACTTATAACAGCCTTTATAATCCCTCGATATATCTGTTTTCCTCTCATATTTAAATAGTTATATAACATATGAATTCCCTTAACTCCAGGTGGGGCTATTACAACACATTCTGAATGGTAACTCCCGAAATAAAAAGAGGCTACAATGTTACTGAGCTGCTGCAGTTTAAAGTCAGAAGGAGGGAAAAGTGATGAAGTTTCACAGCTTTTCAAGAGATATCAGGAGCAGAAAGCGGCAGCAGCTGGTTTAGAGGGATCAAATATCAGGAGATGGACAGATTTTACTAAAACTGTAATGGTGAACAAAGTTTGAAAGTCTTTCTGTCGACATCTGATTCTTCTTCTTTGCTGAGGAACGCTAAGATTAGCCTGAGCTTCCAACCTGAGGAGGATGATATCTTCTGACCAGTCAGCAGGTCAACGCAGGAAAGAAAACAAATGAGTCAATACTTATTGATTAATATCAACATAATATTGCATTGTTCTACAATGACAAAAAATAAACACTTTATGAGATCTTTCAAAGGTCTGCAGCACCACTGCTCTAACTCTTAACTCCTTCAGTTTTCTGAAAAGCTTTAGCTTTGTTTATAACCAGAGGCGCTAATGTGTTTATCTTTATTGCTGAAAATATCACCCATGTAACACAGTAACTTCTTCATATTTTATCCTTTCATAAAAAAAAGTAAAGCAATTAGAGCAGCTGCCTGACTTCACCAGCTCGCGTGGGAAGAGACAGGATCGTCAACACCTGAAAAACAACCAAAGTTTTTCAAAATGTTCTCATGGAAATGTCAAACCTATTGTAATTCTGGCACCAATATGCAAAATACACATTACAATATAAAACTGACTTTGCTATGATACATTATGTTGCAGTCATGCTGTTAAAATTCAGAGTGACAGATTTGGTAAAGACGTGTGGGAGTTTCATTTCACATATATTTATGTATTCCATGTATTTGTGTTGCTCGATTCACATGAACGCCATGTTTTTATGAAAGCTTCACAGATTTTTGGTGTAATTAATGTTTCTGACAAGGGAAACGAAGCAGAAAAGAAATTATTCATCTGCATTTTTTTTTTTGTAAAGGATGCCAAGGTTTTACATTTTTCCACACGTCAGGTTGCAGGAGAATTCTCCATCGGAGAGTGACCATGACTTTATCTTTCTGTCCTTTGTTTTAAAATGTACATGAATCCTTGAATCTCTGAAGCCTCCAGTGTGATCTGCTGGAAAATAGGCCTCAATAATAAAGAGGATAAAGGACAAAAAGAACAATAGAAGACATGTATACTTTTTTTCAAGCATGTTCTTAAGCAGCACTCTGGTCCTAAGTGACTGTAAAGTAATTAGTATCTGTAGGTTCTTCTTTAACAACTGCAAATGAATGGTGAACACGCTGTGACCATGTGAAGGAGGTTATCTGTACTGATGAGTCTGCAGAGGATAAGCAAACAAGCTTTTCTTACTACTTATTGAACTTCAAAGTGACTCTCGGCTCATTATCGAGCTTGCGCCTTCGGGTCACTCGAACCTCTCTTTGCTTTGTTTTTGGCTTCAACCAGAAAGGAGGGGGGGGGGGGGGGGGGAAGCATAATACCTTCCAAAAAACCTGCTGTGAGCTACCTGCTGAGCAGAAAACAGCAAACAGAGAGAATGAGACGCTGAACAAGGAACATTCATCCCGTCCAGCCTCGTTGTGACCATGACCGCATGAGTCTTCAAAGGTACATTATGTATTTATTTTTCCATTCTATTGTCAGAGACACAACCATAATTCCCCTCAGTTGACATGAAATGTGTTACGCTGTAACTCCTGAAGTTAAAGTAACCTGTTTTCTCCATCCTGACCTGCATAACATTGTCTGGTGATCATAATGCCACAACTGATATGTCAACTATCACAACTGAGTCTTTCAAAAAAATAAAAAAATGAAGTAGAATTATTTGTCCCTTCTTTGAAATATTTAATATTTAATATATTTGTTTCTTTATCAGACTTAAAAAAATTATAACTTTTCACTATATTGGCAAAAAACGAATGTAATTACCAAAATTACTTTTTCAAGCTATATGAATTTAAAGCTAGGGTAGACGATGTCCAAAAGCACTTTTAGTCATACTGAGTGAAATGCTCCTTGCCCCCTGTGAGAAGTCAATTGATTATGTGGATGGAAAAAGGTGCGGAAAAAATCTGACAACTGTAGCAGCCAAAGGACAGTAAAAACTCCGACCAATCGGAAGGCGCGGACCGCTCTTAAGAAACCAATCAAATCCTTTCGCCGTTCTACCAGCCCCCTGCGCATACATTTCAATGGCGTGCACTGGCCCTGGTTCAGTGCGCGCGCGCGCGTTGCCAAGGCGCTCTCGGCGCTTGCGGCTCGCGTGAAAAATAGAACGAAGCGGAGCGGGCACGCTGCGCTCCTATGCGCGTTGTGTGCGGGCAATCAGAAAGGTTAATGACACTGGAGGCGATCGCAAACTCCGTGCGCATGGCGCTTCCGCGTCCAGTGCGTTCGCTCCCAACGGCAGCTCCTCCAATGGGGTGGGAACTGGGCGGAGCCTTGGGGAGATGCTACATTCGTGCTGCATGCTTGTTTTCCAAGATCGTCGACCCTAGCTTAAATGTGGAATAACACATAGTGTAGTTTATTTAAAAGGTATGTTTTGATTTGGAAAAAAAATAAATAATTGGGGAGAAACTATCAAGAGAGTTGAGCTTTGATTTACTATAGCAGCTGATCCTCGTGCTGTGGTTCTTGACCTGTAGTCTAACAGACCCTTTAGCCCGAATGTACCACGGATTCAAATAAATATTTGATTTGCATGTTTCACAGTAAAGCATTTTCTAAATTAGAATACATGAAAAACTTCCAAATGCTGCTGCAACCTAGAGAGAAAGGGCATCGGTGTTTGTCTTCACTGTAATATTGGATAATCTGGGTTTAGAGAGGGGTGTCTAAACAAATATTTGGAGTGAATCTAGGAGATCTCAAAGAAAGAATCCAGTCAGAAATTGTCATGTGGACTTCAGTTTTTAATGTAGCTGCTGGAACCATTAACAGGAACCTACCAATGAACCATAGGCAGCATTTATTATTGAGATTTGCAGCAAGTTTACCAATTTAATTGCCTTTCATGGGAGTTTGCAAATGTATTGCTTTGATTGCTTGGTAAGAAAAGTGAATTCTCACCTTCCGCTTGTTGGTCGGGCAGACATAGAGGTAACTCAGGACCGTTTTGTATCCGACTTTGTCGTTCATCCGCTCGTAGGTGGTGCCATAGTCAGCAGACCTGAAAGAACAAGAGTGAAAACATGAGAGCTGAGAAGCTGGAAGCACCGCCTGGACAGGCAGATATGGCTGAAAGTTTGCAGGGAATCAAACGGGTGTTTAGCTGTGATGAGAAAGAATGTAAAATTACACCCTCGGGGTGCGGTTGGAGCCGTACTGTATATGTTTGTATGCAACCACTGTGCTCCGTAGAGGAACCTCTGGCAAAAGAACAAGAGAAGGTTAACCAATCATCTCTAGCTGCCAACAAAAATGAACCATTCAAAAGTGTCTGGGGATTCGGCCCTGTAAATAATTAATTCTCTCCTGATGACTACTATGAAATAAAATATGACGAGTGTGAAAACATGTGGATGTTCCTGAACCCTCGGGCTTTAATAATTCAACAGTGGGAATGAGCCTGTTAGCCAGCCTGGTCCCTGGAAACTCCACATGAATCCATCATCACTGGTAACCAACAGAATCTGCCTTTCAAGTAGCATATTACAGCATTTACAGCATCGCTGTTTCTCTGCCTTCGTGTGCCTGTATGGACACAAACACTCACTCAGCGCTGTGGAAAAACTCCCATTTGGATTTTGTGGTGGATGTATTATATACTGCCACATGGAGCTTTGTTAGTTTTCTCAATTGAAGCATTTAAAATTCATTCCTTCCCAATATTCACTCCTGATCACAATCTTAAGACCAGAAAAAAAATTAGCAAATTCCTCTGATGGGTCTTACGGAGGCTCAAAGTAGAGCTTTGTTATGCTAAAACAAGAAATCAGAGCATGTTAAAAAGTAAATAAATAAATAATTAAATACAATTGAGATTGCAATTTTTTGAAAACAATTTAGCTGAAACAAGCTGTTCGTCAGCCGAACAAAAAATAATGACCATAGCACAAAACAATCCAAAAACCTCCTGCAAACAGAAATTAAAATGTCAAAAAAGGACTCAGTAGGGACTTGCTCCAACATCCTTGATGGTGAAGCTGGCTCATCCACTGTCTGGAAAAAATGTCTGTGTTTGTAAACTTCCCTTGCCATTCATCCCCAAACCTTCTCAAAGGGATTTAGATCAGGGGAACATGCAGGATCATCCAAAGGAGTGATGTTATTCTCCTGGCAGGAGTCCTTTATCAGGTGTTCATTGTGAGCTGCAGCATTATCCTGTTAAAAAGACTAGTTGTGGCCACATAGACGAGGGCCTCGGTCATGAGGTATATCCGCTGCAATGTCTCCACATAACCAGCTGATTTTTAACACCCTGACGCAATCCTAAGTTCCGTTTGTTTTATTGTGCCGGTGCAGTACAAAGCACCCCAGATCACGACGGTACCGCCCCCAACACAGTGTAGTGTAGAAAACATCTCAGCCGACGTCTGCTTGTGATGCCAGTAACACTGGAGCCATCAGGACCGCCAAAGGTTTTACTCGTCATGGAATCTACCACTTCTGAATGTCCTGCATTTGATGCATTTTGTGGCGTTGAAGAGATGTGGCCTTTGAAGAGGTCTTTTGTGTTTGAAGACCTTGACCTCTTTGTTCCCTAACCCTCAAGTTAGAACCCTTAAGAAATTCAAAAAGACCATGTTACTGCGTCCAACCTCAGCAGCCATGGCACGTTGTGAGAGGCTCAACAATCCTGCCACATTCAAACTAATTTTTTATTTTTTTTGCCTTTGCCATCAGAAGGTCTGGACAGAAAATGTCAATGTCAACTTTATTTATAGAGCACATTTCAATGAGGTCTGATGGATAACTGAAGTGCTTTACAGGACACAAGAAGAGAAGAAACATAACAAAGCAGCAAGACAATGAAATAGAAGATCACAGCATCTAGCGGTGACTCAGCTCAACCGAAGGCCAGGGTGAACAAGTATGTTTTTAGCCGGGGTTTAAAAATAAAGCAGCTGTCTGCAGATGGCACAGAGAAGGACGACGTGTTCCACAGCCTGGGAGCCACAACGGCAAAGACTCGATCCCCCCTGGTTTTTAAGAGGGACCGAGGAACGTCTAGGGTCAACTGGTCGGCTGACCTAAGAGCTCTGGAGGGTAGATGGACCTTGACAAGGTCAGATTAATATTATGGGGCCAGTCCATTCAGCTATTTTAAAGCAAATAAAAGAATCTTAAAATCAATCCTGTATCTAACTGGGAGTCAGTGAATGAAGAAAGCACTGGTGTTATATTCTCAAGTTTCTTTGTTCCGGTTAGGAGACGAGCTGCTGCATTCTCGACAGGCTGCAGAAGGTTAAGGTCATGAAATCCAAATTTTTATAGGTTTTTTTGGCTCTTAAAGGCTGGGGTCTTCAACTTTTCATCAGCTGATGAACAATTGATAATAGCTGTTTTCTAAAAACTACCTGCTTTAAATATTTCGTCTCTTGCTCCAATTTCTTCTTTTCGCGCATTGAAGCTCTACTTTACCTTCTTAATATCCAACAGTGCAATATCGTAACTGATCTTAGGATTTTGATCAAGGGTGTATTAGATTTAAATTATACAATATTGCTGCTTAATATTTGGCTCAGTGGTTTCTAACCTGGGGTCACAGACTCTCTCTGAATGTCTGAGGCTCTGTCTGCTCGACCTGCTCTGCAGCTGTCAGAATTAGACCTTGTCTGTTTACATGACGTTTCGAGTGAAAACGCATCATTGTTGCATTTTCCATTCCCGCCTCTTCATTCTATTTGTCTCCTCACAGATCTGTTTGTCTTTTTCCCCCCGTTGTGATCAAAATGAAAATGACACCTGTTTCTGTCTCTTTTTTTTTTTTTTTTTTTTGCCATTTGTTCAACCAAACCCTGCCGCTCGTGCTCCCTCGGCTGAAACCAGAGAGACGCTTCTCATTCACATTCACATACGCAGCAGAATGCCTCAGAGAGACTCAGTAGTTGCCATGATTACAAAGCGCAGTAATGAGTCTGACAGACAGCTCCGTACCCGCGGCGTATTAACATGGAGGTGCGGGAAAGCCGAGCTGCACCGAGCCGCGCGGAGGGGCTCTGAACCGCGCGCTCATAAATAACGCTGCAACATATGTTGTTCTTGGCATGATGAGCACGGCTGCCTCCATCATCCAGCAGTCACCATGCATATGTTAAAGAAACACGGGCTTCGTCTTTGGCACAGGCAGCAGGGAGGTGTCATCTTCTTAGATAGGGGATGAAGATTAAGTGTGGCCTCTGAAGCTTTCTCACTCTCCATGCGGCGGCTAATTAATAGGAGAAGCCGGTTTTATTGGAGGAGGTGGCGGGATGAGTAAGTGAGGTTCCAGCACATATTGTAAATTTCCAACGAGTTGAAAATACGAGGAGAAAAGCTGAGAGAGTGGTCAAAGTGGAGGAGGGTCGCCAGACTTGACAGAAGAGCACAAATATTTGGCAAACGTGGAGCGATGAGTCAGTGTCTGCTCCTGAAGAGGAGGACATTCCCAACACAGCTCCAGACTGTAAAACAAGACACAAGCATTTTAGGGGATTCCTCAGGGTTCCCCTTTAGATCTCCTATTATTTACTATCAAGACGCAAAATGCAGCAGAATATGCATTTGTCAACCCATTGTACAAGGTGTATTGGGTGTCAGAAGGAAATTGGCAGGTGAGCTATAAAAGGGGAAACTATTTCTTTGGTTCCACCAGGAAGATAAAACAGTCATTGATCACTGAAGTCGGTTACATGTCTGGAGGTTCGGAAAAGACGAGTTCATGAGTTAACTCGCCGCAGCAAGTTGTGGATGTTAAAGAATGTGCAGGAGGTTCAATTGTAATTTATGATTTACAATGATGAATTATGATATCAATAATAATTAGCGTAGATACTAAATTGTCTGATCATATGAGTCACTTCATTTTCAGTTAATCCAGTCAAACTCAAAAATGCTTGATAAATCCAGCTTGTTATTCTTATCTCTTACCTTGTAGCCAAAATGTGATTCAGTGAGGAACAAATAAATAACATTGATAATGGGACAATTTAGAAAAGAACAAAAGAAAAAAAACTCCCTCATCCAGTGTAATGATTACAAACAACAGTCCAACTCTGCTGACCTCTGAATCTTCCACTCCGTGCAACACAAACTTTGAGAAATTTTACCCAAATTGGGTTTTCAACTTTGTCAAATTAAAGCCACTGATGACATCGACTGAGCCAGCATGCAAAGACAATTACAGCCTCCACAATTAAATCAAGACCCAGTCTTTGTTGTGGGCTTGGAGTGTGTTTACAGCCAAATTCAGACTGACCTTGCCCCTGTAATCACATTAAGCCTTCAGAAACTGACAAGTCCAATTTGACCTGAGCTGTACTTTTAAGCATTCTTAGTACTGCAGAGAGGATTATCCACGCTTATATTTCATAGTACACCAATTACTGCAGCGCCCGGTTTCTCTGAGGAGGACTTAATGCTGCTATTGTTTCTGCAGAGACTCGGCTTATGATTCCTCTTTTTCTGTGTCTTTTTTCTTTGACAGCGGCGGCCTGAACGTAGAATAGTGATGACCTTACTGATGACTGTGAAGCAGTGTGGGCATCCTCTGGGGGGCGCCAGTGAGCTTTAATGAGGGCCAAATCAGCGGGGAAAAAAAATCAGGGATTGGAATTGTGACCTTTTCCCATGATGATTCTCCTTCTTTTAGTTTTTGAAAGTCACATATGGTCTGATGAGAAATAAGTTAAAAAAAAAAAAAAAACTATTACCGTATAATCTGGACTGTTGGTGACATTTTTAAAGCTATGTCCATCAAATACAATAATAATGGAGGTCCTGTTGCTATAAAGTGACATCCAGCAAATAGTATATACTGTGTATTTTGTTATATAATACATTGATGAGATAAACAACTAAAAAAAAGTAGCAATTTGTAGACAACTTCCAGAGTGAACACTCATTTCAAAAACAGAATCTATTGTAAGCGTCAAGAAGACCAATGTTAAACGTAAAGAATTTTGCGGGTACTATACCATATCGATCTCTTAAATTCTTTCACACAACCGTGATGCACATAAGCATCACAATTTAAAACATGAGACATAAAACCAAATAAGGAATTAAGCTATAAAAAACAATTAAAAACAGGAAAGATGGAGAAAAAAATTAAAACAAATAAAATGCCTCCAGCAGGCTGTAAGATTTGTTTTAGAAGAGGCCTTTGTGATATGTAAAGGCAGATTCAAATCATAAGTGCAACAGTTTTGACCAAAAGTTAAGGGCTTTGGTTAAAGCTTGGGGTGCAAATCCCCAATAAGGAAACAAAACGTGGCTGTTTTACAGCAGCCTGCAGCCTTGTCTCAAGCCCCGCCCCTTTTAGATCAAGGGGGAGGACTCATTGACAGGTGTAATGGAATAACCATATCTTCCTTTACACCTTCTGTACTTCTCTTCATATGAGCTGAAATCTGGCAGACAGAGTAATCCAACACACTACAAACAGAAACGAAGAGAGTGACATCCTCACAGACCCTTCACCGCAGTCCACCGAGACCAGCGCCAGCCGCCATGCTGGCTCCGCCTGCTGCATGGCGGCCAGAAAAGGCGGGAAGCAGCATTTGTTCCGTCTGTGAAGCTGAACTTCTCCTGTCATTGTCTCACAGCTCGTGTGGGGATTTGCTCTCTGAGGCTGCACAGGCGCGTTTGAAGGTGAAGGTCTGGTGAAAAAAAACACTTTCTTATCAGTCATTTCACCACGTTTGATAATTAAGATTCTTTCTGTGTGCATTTATCAACATTTATCTGCAACATACAGAGCTATGTGCGTATTTATTGAGAAAATTGACATTAGCATTTTTTTGATAATGTGAATAATCAAATCGAGCACATTCAAAGGTCTTGTGAACGGAATACATGCTAATCTGTGAGCAGAATAAAGGAAAGATTTACAGTCTTTATATGATCCAACAGTTTAAAACATGTAAATAAACTGCTGCTGTTCATCTGCCACACTGTCATTTGGTCTCGTGACTTCCAAAGTAATGCTGAATGCAGGACTCAGTGCAGTTCTTGCTGAATTCTTTTGGACAGATAAAAACCGACCAGTAAAATGTCTTCAACAGTCTGAGCAGCAGCAGGAAGCCCTCTCTTTTGTAGTTTATTGATCAGGATAAACTAAAAGGACCCAGAGCTTCTAAAGTCTGTTATATCTTGAGCTCGGTTCACTCACAGCTCTCACCTGCTGAAAAAAAAGATAAGAGTTTGGGCTACATGATAAAACTTGATAATTTTAGACACTTGGTGGAATTTCTTCGGGGGTTTGGGGGTTTGAAAGGTTTCCATCAAGGTGTCATTCGTTGTTTAATTTCTGTTTGGTGACCTTCATTTAAGTGTAACCTTGATCTTGCATCGTCCGGTGACTGACTTCCTGTTTCTTTAATAAACGGTTCACTCAGTTGTGTCCAAACATGCCGAAGTTCATGTTTTAAACAGAGTAGCTTGAAAAAAAAAAAAAAATTTAAAGAAAATACGACTGCTGGTTAACAGCCATGACAAAACCAAAGAGCTGCAGCAGAGCAGACATTTATAGACCGTTTCAACGATTTCATTCAGCTCTAGAAGTGACCCTGCTGTCTTTATTTTTTTCTGTGTGGGCCTCAGTGGAAGAGTGAACACACCTTTAACGGCAGGTTTATCAGCTAATGTAACCCACCAGAATCTTCTCTGAGCTAAATATAATCTAATACATGCTCACATCTGCTTGCTCTTTTTTGTTCTTGTTGTTGTTGTTTTTTTCAACAATTTATCAAATATTAGTTTCAGTGTCAGTAAATGACGAGGATTTTGAAAACGATTTCCTACTAATAATTTTGTTATTGTCACTAATCCAGTTTGTGTGCTTCTGAGGCTGTTTCAAAATGTTGTTTGCTTACAAAGCAGTCAATGCTGTTTGTTGTTTTTGGCAGAGAACAACACTATCAACCTTAACAATGGAGAGTACATGGATATTTGTATGGACAGACAACAAAGTGTGATGACTTTTCCACATGACTGTCAACTAGAAAATCTAGAATCTCTGGAGTCAAACGTTGTTGCTATGGTCCATCTACACACACACGTGCAGGAGACTAACTGGACCTAAAAACACAATGAGTTTCAGTTGAAAACATTGTTTCCGTAATCATTGCAAAATCCCTGTTTGGTGGAGTCGTTATATGGTTCAGATTTTAGATGTATCAGGAAAAAAACTGTGAAGACCTTATGAATACAATCCTATTTATTGAAATTTAATGGCAGAAAAAAACATTTCCATCAGAGCTAGAAGAGTGTTTCTTGATTACTCTCCCCCGTCGTTTATTACAGGTGCTTCAGGCGCACCCTGTTGCATGGAAACCTGAGTAATCACATTAAATCCTGTCGAGCCGTCCCTGAGTGCGAGTTGCGTTTGAAGGTTTGCTCTCACAATATTGCGGACGAGCAGACGACAACCATCTGAAGCGCTGATGGGAACATTTTTCCCTTTTTCCCCGATCATATAACTCCAAACCTCTCTGCTTCAAGCCATTGACTTGACGTATGTCTCAGACATAAAGAGGAGAGCACTCACTGTGATATAGCAGGTAATCTGTGTGTGTGTTCGCTGAACACAGATTATATTCATGGGGTGTTTTCTATGATGTGTCTGCATTATGACCTCGAATATACCTCCCAGCAAGCTTTTTGGTCCCAACTCCAATAGTCTTTGCAAAGACGGAGCTACAATCGACTACTAATTTTCTTGCACGTCTAAAGGGGAAAGGAGGTGAAGTTTTGGGGAGGGCCTCTCCTGCTGTGAGAGTTCTAAATATTTTTAACTTGAGCTCAACACCAGTGTACTTTATGCAAAAAAAAATTAACCTGTTTCCATTTCTGTCGAGACAAGCAGTTTGGGAGCTTTTCTGTGGAATTAATGACTGATTCGGGGCCTGTTCCGGAAGATAGCGGCTCCAAATGTTTTTGGGACTATCTGTGAAACAGATTAAGGCAGATTTGAGTCAGGATGTTGCATCAGATTCTCCTGAGTGCGGAAATCTCAATAAGTCTGCGACTATGAAACAGAGTTCGCACAGTTTGGGGGAAGGGGGAAACCGATGGCAGGACATGGAAAGGCTCCATCTATCAGCAGCATTTCTTCACTTTGTCTTTCAATTTGTAAAGTCCTTTGACCAAAAGGGTAGATTTGTAAAGTGTGTTAGATTGAGAATGAGACTGGGAAAATACCCGAATGCTATCTGTGCCGTCACAAAGTGAATTCTTCCATTTGAAAAGTGAAAGCCTGGAAAGAAAGAGTGTGTGTGTGTGTGTGTGTGTGTGTGTGTGTGTGTGTGTGTGTGTGTGTGTGTGTGTGTGTGTGTGTGTGTAGGGGAGGCGGAGATACGGAGCGTTGCATTGCTGTGTGTGAACATCAAATGATTGGAATAAAAGGCAGGCAGAAATTGCATTAGGGGATGTTTGTGAGGTTTTTGCCAGATGGCTGCCAGTAAAGCAGAACAGTTCAGCGTTGGTGTACAACAGTGTTGACCATGCTCTGGGGAGAGCGAGGGAGAGAGAGCGAGGGAAAGAGAGAGAGAGAGAGGAGCGGTGCACTTCAAAGACAATGAATACTGAAGAATGAAAACTCCGGCCGAATGATCTCCGTTTCTCCACAAACAACCTGAAGCAAACAGGACCTAAAGAGGACTCAAGTCTGCAATTCCGAAGAAAATAAAAGGGTTGCTGATTGGATTTTTCGCATTGGAAACCTCAGGCTGAACTGCCTCCCACCTCTCACTGCTTTTTCATGTTGTGCAAGCCGCTGAAAGCTATTACTAGATTAATGTTACCACCTACCTCTCTGAAAAGAAATGAGTTACTTTTTATTAGTCGTAGCCGGTGGATTAAGTATCGACTAATACAATATTAATACAAGTGACTTCTCAAAAAGTCAACACTTCTCTAGTTTCTAGTGTCTTTAGCTCTACAATCTGGAAGTAATCAGAAGTCACATCAGTTATAAAGAGGAAGATGCTGTATTATCTGAAGCTGCATTGGTTAGTGAAAAAAAGATTCTTCATAATATGGATGTTATCTGGATTTGCAGCTATTAGAAGGACTGAGATGCTCCATAATCTGGATAGCTCAAGTTCCATCAGTAAGTTTTCATTTATGACAAAAATAGCAATCAACAGTAGAATATTATGAAATTAATCAGATACTTGCATACAAATTGCAAAAATCTCAGTAATAGCAGCTATGAACATTATTAAAAAAAAAACACACGCACGTTCTGTTATATGTAAGTCGTCAATATTGACTTTCATTTTTAAATAATCTCAATCCACGAGCAAATTTATCTGAGCAACTAACTTCACCATAATAGTCAGTTAGTATCTTATGGCCAAAAGAAGGATCAATATAGTAGTTTTACCATATGTGGTCTTACTTCTGCTCGCATGAATTGGTAAAGAGATGCCGAGAGAGCAGCGAACACTGACTCCATATTCATGAGAGGACGAACATGAAAGCATCATCAGGTGGTCGTCGGATTCCAGTCCAAGCCGCTACAACTCAATCGTCTCAACGCAAGGGGAAAAGAGAGAGAGAGAGAGAGAGAGAGAGATGGGGGAGGGCAGGAGAGCGAGCGAGACAACAGTGAGGGAAAGGTTTCTGAGCACAGAACCCCGCGGCGAAATCCAGGCCGACGACTGTGAGTGCCGGCTGACTGATGCGCCTGAAAACCACTGCGAGCACCGGCGAGCCGAAGACTTCGATTCAGTGCTGAGGGGTCAGAGGCAGAGACGCATGAATGAGTCGCAGACATTTCCACCGCAATTGTCTGAATTGTTGCAGTCTTTTGTTCCGGGGACAGACTCCGGGGGCATGACAAAGCCAATTCTGCTCCAGCCACAGGTCCGCCACACAGGCCCGCTCTCGGGGAAGGGAGCGGGGAACTTTGGACGAGCAGGAAACGAACTGAACGGAACAAAACACCTGGGAGTGCAACAACAAAGAGGAGCATTTTAGCATGCTGGAAATCTTATTAACCGCTGCCTGCCAAGATACTTAACTACATCCTGTTCCTCCCACACTTTACAGATATGCACACGCAGCACAGGGCTGCAGGCAGGTCCTTTTGAGTGAAATGTGGATACCGGTTTCATTTTTGTGTGAGATTCTTCAAACTCCAAACAGGCGACGGGTGTAATTTGAATTCTCCTCTCAAACAGCCACTTTGGCTATTAGCAGGTGAAACGGAAACCCTGCAAGCTTAGGTTTAGTTGTGATTTTCAAATGATCCACAGCGGATCCAATTCAGGAGGAAGGTACTGAAAATACGGCAAATGCAAGTTTTCAACGCTTCAGATTCTCTGAGTCTAATTTGGATGAATTGAATTGAATTTAACCGTTTGTGGAATCAATGCAAATTACATATCTAAACTTGATAAAGGAAAATCCTACATTTTGCATATATAATAATGAATGCTGTGCTTACATTGGTAGAGTGGCCATTTCACAATCAGAATGTTGCTAGTTTGATTCTCCATCTCCTTTTTCTGTAAAACAAAAGCCTCCTTCAGCGAAACAATGAACCCCAAATTGCTCCGAATGTATGTATTGGGCGTGTTGCATTCGCAGCTGCCTCTGTCGGTGTGTGAATGTGATTAGCATATTAATTCACTTTGAGGACGCAATATTAATTAAATCCATTTAATGCACAACATCAACCCCCATTCAATGTTGAAGCATTTTCTTCCGAGAAAAAACATAATCACATAATTTCACTGAAATCTTTAGCCTATTAAGAAACATACAATACCTGCCACATATCAATGACAGGAGTAGAAATATACTTTTATTTGAATGTGTTTTTTTTGTTTTTTTTTCACTTTTGTACTCTTAAAGAGCGAACAACTTAATAGTTCTAATGTACTTTTCAATTTGCAAAGTTATGTGATCAACTGGAACACAACACCAAGATTCTGGGTCTAGAAATCCAACTGATCAACAAAGGACAACAATTCATATATTTATATTTATATTTATATATAGAGAAAAAAAGCTTAAACATCTCCCTCAGCTTGTAACTTTGTCCAGTTTCTCTAGAGCCACTTGCATACCATGACCTCCCCACATTCCCTGGGCTGAAATCAGAGTGTTGAGCATGTCTGGTAGGCCTCCAATGAGAGGAAACTAAGGGGGAACCTTATCAGATGCCCCAGGTTCCTTAATAACTCTAATCGTGAGTTTGCATCACTGGCGATTCTGTATCACCTTTGGCCAAAGTTGACATCAGGTGCTTTCCGGGTTTTCTTATCTCCACTGGATGATTAAGCACAGAGAGATCTGCAGGTTGGGAAAGAAATATTAGGTACCAGAAGCATGGTGGATGAAAGATTACTAGGTTTGTTGGAATGTGGTGAGATGTTTTGTTGTCGCATAGCTGCAAACTATTTAAACCAGTGTAGATCTGTGCATTGTCTGGAGACATGGTAAACACAGATGAGGACTCAAATCAGCATGAGAGTCTTCATCTTTTACTTATGGTAAGCTTCATAATTTCGAGGTGAAGGCTATATTTTGATAGGAAATTTGGTTTTTGGTTCATTAAAAAAAAAAAAAAGAAGAAGCTACGGTACCTATTTTCAAGTAAACCCTGTGCAGTGTGAAACGGTGGATGTCTAGACAGCTGGACAAAATGCAGATGGGCTCGGTGGGTGGGAGCTGCCCAGGGTGCAGACAGAAAGGCGTTTGTCTGGGCGAAGGCCCTGCAGCGACTGGTGCCCTGTCCTGACCGTTTCCCTGCCACTGAGTCTGAGGCATGAAGGGAGAAGCAGCAGCCTCGCGGTGAGGCCGAGCGGGAGGAAGCAGGCGCAGAGAATGAATGGATGGATGAGTTGCCCGAGGCAATTAGTCTGTTACTTGCAGTCAGTGTACCGCGTCATCCGGCCGATGGATTATTAAGAGCTTTAATCCAAAACACTACGCAGGCACTTCAGACCAAGTTCAGCCAGAAAGTGTTGTTAAGATTCAGTGTTTACTGTGTTGCTTCCATTTAAAGCTGAGTTCCTGTCCAACCATGTCATACTGAGCAGAGCTAATGATATGTGACGCTCAAAGGGGGGCAGAGATGGAAAAGACAGGATGACACTGTTCAGTGGTGTCTGGATTTAACAGAGCAGAAGACCAAAGTACATGGTTAAACATCTGGTTTACCAGAATGAAAAACACACATAACAGACCTTTGATTTTCAAACGACGAAAGATATTTGATTGAAATGTTTTTGACGTAATAGCTAAATGATTGCATACTAGGCTTTCCATTTTTTGCTGTCACCCCATCGAGGGTTAGTTGGACTCAGTAATCTGGATTTCTTAATGTATTATGCATAATATATCTTGGATGCATTATGCAGAAAACCTCAAGAGTCACAAGTCAGTGTAGTGGGGAGGACTTTCCCCTCATTGCGGCAGTGTTTCGGGTTCAGATCGGGGTTAGGTGTTTCTGTGTGAGGTTTGCATGTTGTCCCTGTAGATATGTGGGTTTTCTCTGAGTATTTCAATTTCCTTCCACAATACAAAAAAAGCATGCATCATGCTTACAAGATGAATTGGACAATGTGTGACTGTGTGTTTCTCCATATCCGCCCTGCCACCCATTGGAGGTGGACGCTTCACCTTTAGCTGACTGGGATTGAACCTCGTGCCCTTCGGCTATTACTTGATAAAGAGATGTCCATCTGTCTGTCTGCAGGCTGGCAGTGAGCAAACCCAATTGAATTGACCTGCTACCAATTGAATTGTCTGCAAAAAGAACAAAAACCACAAAAGTAACTTGAAGGCTTTGGATTGGGCCTGGAGCAAACTCATCTCTGCTCAATTAGAAAGAATAGTCAAAATCTAAACAGAAAAGTGGCAATCCAAACTTTGTATGGGGCCCCAGCCTGTTGTAGAATTTCTGATTGTGTCACTTTGTAAAAAAACGTAAATCACTCATTTTACATCATGGGCAGTGTCAACAGACTTTTACATGATTAAATGCAACAATTCACACATATCAGGAGTGACAGGTCATTTATCTTGTGTCTTGATGAAGAACACATCAATATATGGACAGGCCAAGATGGCCGATCTAACTAAGAACCTTACAACAGGATGAGGACCCATCAATGAGTCAGCTGAGCTGCAGTCACTATGGTCTGTGGTTTCTTTCAGACCTGTTATTCCAACATCCTGACAACACAGACGCCCTGTACAGAAGTGCCAATGGCAGCTATGATTGTTGACGGTACAGATATGGAAGAAATCTACTGTCAGACATCAGAGATCGTCTACATGGTGATCTCAGGGGCAGAAACAGGTGGAATAGACAGATTAAAAAGTCAGCGTTGTCCTTAATACTCCTCTGCAATCTATCGAGGTGGTAAATGAGAACAGGATCTTTGGCAAACTGAGATATGTCATGGACAATGTCTGGCACCCCGTCCACCACCCTGTGGGAGCTCGAACCTGCTCTATCAGTGGCAGCGGATGTGCAAAGAAAAGAAAAAGAAAGCCTTGTTTTTATTGAGTCCTATCAACTTAAATTCATTGAAATTTTAGGAACATTTCAGTTAATATGTGGTGCTGTTGTCACACTGGAATTGTCCTAAAGATGATCGCCATAAAATCTGAAAGTCACTGGTATTCAAATAACAGCATATTCAAACTGTGGCAATTGGAGTTCCCTCAGACTGAAAGTTAAGTATTTAATTAGATCAATCTCACTGGTGATATTTAAGGTGGGAGTCAGGAAACCTGACTCAACAACGAGAGGCGGCTGGCCAAGAGAGGGCACTTGGGGATTTGGGCACGCCTGATGATACACTGTGTTCATCTCAGCCATTTCTTTATATCATGTATCTAAATGCAAAGATAAAGGACTTCTCAGTCCTGGTCCTCCAGGTCTGGTGCCCTGAATGTTTCTGGTCTCTACCAGTTGCAACACCCTGACTGCTATGAGAACTCATCACTGGAAGCAGTGAAAGCATTTTTGTGTATGCATTTATTTTAAACCATGATCTTAAATACAACCTTGGGCCAACCTCTCAGACATGATCAGATCCAGTCTGGGTTGGAATGGGGGACAGACTCACACTCAGGACAGCCTCCAGAGATGCTCTGAGTCTGATTTCCCCGAGTGTGGTTCTCTCAGGCTTGTAGTTGTGATTGAGGAGAGTTTCACAGCCCTCAGTGCAAATGGAAGACATTTGTAGTCTATTTTTTGCTTTTGAAAATATCCGTCTGCTTTCCAACTAGTTTTGAATGTTTGATTTTGTGATGCAGCCTTTGTTTTGAAGGTTCAGTTGTGGCTACAGCGCTCACACTCGTTACACTGGGCTCTCAGATCTGCCTCGCTGCTTCTCTTCACAAAGCCAGACTTAATAAAGTCAGGATTGTACTTGCGCTCACATTTCTGCTTTGAGGAGGGGCGGGCATAACTTCCATCTACATTGTTTTGTCTAAAAAATGTTTCTCAACTTCTGCCAAACATTTACATGTGACTTCTGCTGCTGCTTATCGGAAAGCTCTCAAGATCGGATGAGTTCACACTCGAGTCAGAAGTTCATGAGTTACCCAGTTCATGTCAACTACCCAGCTAACAGCAAGTAAAAGTAAACAATCACCGATTTAGCCAGTCCAATTGCTTTTTGTGTTTGTTTTGTGCAATTTTGGTGTCGTCTGACTTTCCTACAATGAGTAAGTGCAAAGTCTTTCATTCTTCTAATGTGTGTGATGATAAGATTGTGTTTTTTGTTATATAATCTGCAAGTTACATTTTTAAAAAATGTTATCGCAAAAAAAACAGATTTTATTTTGAAATACGTATCTATGTGCCTTCTGGCATCCAACTTTCTCCTGTTTGGCTTGATCCAAGAGGGCGTGCACAGCGTCCGCACTGGACAACCGCACTGGAGACGCACCGGATCCAGTGTGAGCACGGAGTAATTGGCTTATGGCTCATCCTTGGGCCATGGCCCCTTGGTTGACAATCACTGCTCTAATCTATGCTACATCTGAACATGGTCTTTTTTCCTGATGGACACTGTGCCACCTCCTCCATCAGGTCGGCCACTGTCTCCCCGGTCCGCCATTCTGCACCTAATCCCCGCCGCCTGTCAGTGGGTTGTTCCACAGGGAGGACGCCAGCCTGGTCAGAGTGTCCATGATCTTTATTCAAAACTCAAATCCAAAAATCCAAAACACACTGCCTGGGGAGCCTCCTCGGTCTCCCTCCAGGCAGCCAGCAAAAGTCAGTCCATCCGCCCGGCCGACAGCCCGAGGCAACCCGCAGAGTGTCCGCCTGCTGTCCGTGCTCCTCGTATGTGCGGGGCTCAACCTGGGCGCCAAGACTCTGTCTCTCGTCGGTTCTTTTCTGTGTGACCTCCTGTCTCTCTGGAGCACTCTTTTAAGCCCTGGGAAGGGGGGGGGGGGGGGGGTGACTAACTACTCACACCTGAGAGCAGTCATCCTCCCACACTCTCCTCTCCCCAGCTTGCTCCAGCTCCTCCCCTCCGCCATCATGCAAGCTTGGAAACACCACAGACACAAAGATATTCCTGACACGACTCCCCACATCCACATGTGGTAGAAAGTGGTATTACAAGACTAGCAAACCCTGTGTAATGACTGAAATGACGTTTAGTCATATTTCAAGTGTTTTTTTTTGTTTTGTTTTGTTTTTTTTTTAATGCTTAACACAGAAAGATCTTAAATATTGTGTCTTCCAATGGATGCTGCAAATATGCAATGAAAAGTTTGCATCTGCAATGTGAGCTCCACACCGGCTTCTTGTTTTCAAGTACAGTGCAATACCCCGGAGCCTGGAAATGTTTCCCTGCATCTGAGATCACATTGAAAAGGAGGACGTGTGTGCCGTGTGATGTTTGAAATAGACGGAGAATTTCCATCAGCTGGAATGGACATCGTTTGAAGTGGAGACACAGAGGAGGCAGAAATAAACCCAGCTTGATATTTGCTGCACGCCCGCTGAATAAAAATGGTACTGCTGCATGAACTCGGGAGAAGAATAAAGCACGGAGATTGTTGTTGCAGCACGTCTCGAGCGGAAGAAGCATACATCTACTTTTTTAATAATCACCGCCACCATCAGCAGAGCGTATCTCAGCCAGGAGTCATAATGTACAGGCTGTCATGGAGTTTATCTATGAAATATACACACTCACACTGAGCTGCACGACACACACACACACACACACACACACACACCTCCGTGTTTTCACCTCAGGCAACAGCTTCACTATCTCCTCTAATGCAAAATCCACTGAAGCATAATTGAAAATGACTTTAGAGAATTGTCACATTGAGATTGGAAGATACTGTATTTGCAGGTGTTTGCGTGGCACACGTGAGAGCAGAGGACGGTGAAGTGTGGAAGAAATAATGGCACCTGGAAAGACTGAGCACTGCGAGACGAAGTCTGTCCGTCCATCTGTCTGTCTGTAGATTCAGAAGTGTGTTTATGTCTGCGGCCGTCCGACCATGAGCGTGCATGCTCGGCAGTGAGAGTCAAAGGAAATATGAAATATAAAAAGAAGTCATGTGTGAAGCAAACAGGAAACAGAAAATGTGCCTGCTGAACGCACTCGAATGCACGCTACTGCTAATACAAAGCGCAGAGGAAGCCAGAGACGATCCTGCGGTGTAAAAACAAAAGATTTCTCAGAACACCTGTGTGCTGCAGAGTGATAGGAGCAAACAAGCAGCAAAACAGGATGAAGATAAAGATTAAAAAAAAAACACCCTGCTATAGGGCCTCAACAAATACAGGATGAGCCACAACATTATGACCTGTTGTGCTATCTTCACATAGGTTTAGGCAACAGAGGCTTTAAAGTCTGAGAAGTAGTAAGAAGAAGGCTTGATAATCAAACTGGTTTGTCCAGCATCGTAAAGATACTTCCTTAAGTTAGTCTTTAAGAGGGACACATCTAAACTACAAGACTTACAAAGACAAAGACAAGCAGACAAAGACCCAGGTGATGTACGCCAATGCCCCAACAGCACACACATTAGGAGTGACAGTGGTGCCCATGAACACATCAAGGCCTGCCTTAAGAAAGCCAGAGGTGATTTCAGTGGAGTCGGTAGCGTATGGCAGTCCAAACATTACAACCTCCAAACTAAGACAAAGCTTTACAACAACAGTGCTAAATCTGTTCTTCTGTGTATCTCTGGTCTTTCATAACAGCTGCCTCTGTCTCATCTGCAATATCTACTGGCCCAACAGGAGAATGAATGAGGAATTGAATGAAAAGACAGACATTCTGAATATGCCTCTTGAAATTAAGAATCGCAGGCTGCGATGGCTTGGTCATGTCCAAAGGATGCCCACTGACAGGAAACCCAAAGTTGACGAACTCAAACTGGAAGGGGGAAAAGAGGACAACACTTCAGATCTACACAGATCTATCATGGAGCAAAGCCCAAGCCAAAGCTCAGGGCAGGGTTGGGCGGCCTTGACATGATCACCTATGTTTCATATGACAATGTTCATAATGTTCTGGCTGATTGGCTGCATGTCTGCACAGCAACATGCCGCACAAATGCATCGTAGAGAAGACAGCTTCAAGGAGGAGCAGGAGGGGGACAGAAGTGCTGACATTCACAAATTATTCTCAGTGACAATGTTCGTCTTATTACCCGCTCACGGCGTGTCGTGTCCGTTCAACCATGACGGCAAGTAAGCAGGTATTCACCCTCTTGCTATTTTTTCCTCAATGAATATACCTCTCAGACAAAATAACTTTTTCATGACGGATGTTTTAGATTGCAAAGGATGAATTTGCCTTGGCCATCTGCCTCGATTTGAACATAATTGCCATTATCAATCTGTAACTGAACCAGCAACCAGCTGCACTCTGACCTGTACAGTCTGATATCTGCCTAACGAAGAATGCAGGCAAAAAAAAAAAAAAGAAAAAAAAAATACAAACAGAAAAAGACCTGTATTCATTATTTGTGTCAGAAGGAAGCCTGAAAAAGAGGCAGACTGTAACAGAGTGTATTGTTGTTGAGTGGCAGCGCTTCACAATGGCTGCTATTTTCGAGTGTGGGCTCCCATGAGGTCTCTGAAGGGTTGTGAGTGATGATAGCTGACACGTTGAGATCTCGATGAAGGGGGAGTCCATTTAGTACAAAGACGCCATAACAATGCTCATGAAAAGTGGCAGATTTCCCTGCATCTAAGGGATAAAACTGGATATTTGCATTAATCATATAAAACATTTAAAAAGCCCATGGGCTGCTCGCTGTATATGAAAGTACTTTCAGTGCATTTTTAAATGCATCAACAGCAAAGAACAAAGCTTGAAACTACAGAATTTAAAACCTAATGCCCTCCAGAGTGGAGCCGGTCACATTTACCTGATTACATTAATAAATGATAGCATTAGCTAAACTATTCAAATTGAGTTGAAAAGAGAAACTCACAGTGTCATTTCGTGTAATCAGTTGATTAAAAACAGGAAAGATTCTCTTATTTGCAACCGACCAGGAGTTCATTAAGTATTTTCTATTAATCTGGAACTATTTAATATAATTTGTTTCCTCCGTGTGTCTGATGAATGTGTTTGTTTTTTTTTTTTCATCACTGAAAGCTTGAAGACAAAAGAGTCATACACCTTAAGGTTTCATTAGAAACCCTTTCCGTTTGAAGACTTCTGTGATTGTAAAGTGGGTGTGTCCACCACAGTATGGCTTCAATGTGAAGTTGAACTAAAAGTGAGGAACTACCAGAACATCAAGCCACCAAACAAATCAAAAACGCTTCAGAGAAACCCTTGACTTCATAGCAAATGTCTTGAGAGTAATGGATACAATGAAACAATGAAACCCCAGCTGAGTCGTCGGTGATGCTGCCATGAATGCTCGCTCCCTCACTGCTAGCAAACTAGCTTCAGCCTTAAAACCATAGAATTACAGTAAGGTTGGAGAAGCAGACGTGATGCAACTTCGATAGGAGAACACTCCACTCTATTGTGTACCAGAAGACATCTTTACGGTGATTTGACTGCAACTCAGAAAAGCCACGGCGGCCGTGCCCACACTTTGTCTTTACAGTGCGGATCTAAACGGGCTACGTCCGATCGGGTACGGCCCACCGGGCTGTGTTTTATCAGTCTGTGTCCCAGCAGGAAAACTGAGACAGATTATGAAACTCAACAGATTAAGGGCAGGGTTACAGTGCTCAGTAACACAGCGATTTGGATCACCAATTTACAGCTGTCTTCAAATGAGCTCAGAATGACCACCATGCCATCCTTATCTGTGAAATCAATGATTTATTTAATTTTCGTAGCTGACTTGCAGGCTGAGGACAGACGACCTGTTGAGGCCTGTAGGCTGCGAGTTGCCAAAGTCCGCATGAGGGCATCTCCAGTTGTGGAGAGCTGATAGAAAATAACAAAAAATGAATGACTTGCTGCCCACCTGCTGCACTTCCACTGCAGGATTTTTGGTGGAACTTGTCTGTGGTGTGTTGGAGGATTTCCTTGATGATTGATTTTGGCCGTCTGTTAAGCTTTGTTAGCCCAGACATGGAACGAAAGACAAAATGTGTGCAAGTGCTGAATAAAAAACCTCAAGAAAGCCTTTAAAAACAGACTAAGTGACAGAGAGGGAGCAACAATAACATTAAAATGAAGTAGGAGGTGGTCTGGGAGGAAGAAAAGCCACAAGGCTCCTCAGTTTACTTTCCGTTACACAACAAATAACTTTGCTAACTCTGTAAAATGAACATTTTTGTGTGAACTAAAGTTAATTCACTGTCCTCTTTTCTTTCCCTGCATACCTTCAGGGAGGTTGTTAGAGGTGCACAGCACAGACACGGGGGTCAGGTGTGCTTTCACACATCATGTCCTCCAATGTGTCTATCCCATGGCGTTCAGAGCTAGCTTAATGACCTGCCTGCACTCGACTCCAGTTCCTGTAAAAATATGATAGAAATGAGACGTGGCTTGCTTTTTATACTTAAAAAAAAAACAGTACCGTGGCCAGTGGAGGAAAAAGAAACTCATTCTCATTTTAATAAGAGCTCCACGGACCACAGGAGCCTCTATACAACTCCTTTCTTCGACATAGTTTATGAAGACTGCAAACAAACTTTTTGATTTATATCCGCTGTAAGTTTCGCTCATGATGCACAGACTATGCAGAATCCGACGTTAAATCACTCCCTCCTCTCCTAGAAGTCGCTTTCTGGGAATGAGCAGCCACACAAATTCAAGTGTTTAGCAGAACACCAGCTGTTTCTCTGGTGCAGACCCGCTGAAGTCGTGCAGATGAAAACCAGGCGGGAGTGTAAGAAGTCTAAGCACGCTCGTCTGTTTGATCGCCCGCTCATTTGCCGGCGTGCATCCTGTTGCAGCAGCGCAGGGGTAAATACATGTTTTGTTGCTTTTTTCCAAAGAGAAGAGTCGGGGGGAGGGAGGTAAAAAAAAATCGCTCTCCTGGAAGGTGAGTGGGAGCTATCCTTCACGACTCTGCAGCGCCTTTATCTGCTACCTTTCTTCTCTCTGATAAGCAGCTCCGGAGCCAATCATGTGGAACTTATAACTCAGACATGTGAAAGTGAAGTTTTACCAAGGTAAGTAAGAGCAAGGAGGGAATGTGAATAATAAACTTTTCCTCCAACCTTCACTAAAGTTTCCTCCCGCGCCCGCATGCCACTCACACACTCGTCATCCTGGCAGCGTCTCTCAGTGTTGGCAGCAGCACGTCCGTAATCTCTCCAGATCTGAGCCTGCGGCCTCGCTGCTGCTGACCGGGAAACCGGCTGGTGAGCAAGCCGCCAGCATCTGGTACGGGCACAGACTAAACGTGCGTGCAGCTATAGCACCAGTGCTAACTGCAGAAAACCTGCAGGTGACTGCTTGTTGATGAGTCTGACTTGCTGAGATCCTGCACGGAACCTGGATGCTCCCAAAAAACCAAATACACTGTCACACGCAGGTTTTACATTCATACTGCAACGTTTTGAAAACCGTGTCTTTTCACATGGATTTGGTGGAAAATCTGAAAATGGTATGCAAGGCCATGAGTTGGCACTAATACGCTTGAACTATTAATGATAGCGGGAACACAAACAGTTTAATGGATGGATGACAAAGATGAATTGCTATTACGATGACTTTTCACTATGAAACTACCAAGTCCCATAAACTCTGAGCACTTTTGTTGTATAAAGTGACCCAAAACGCAACAAGTTTTTCATTTTCACTTGAAAACACTGTCATGTAAAACAAAAATAAAAACATCCAAGACCTAAGAAAGCACAACACAGAAAATATCTCATATTGAAGTCAATTATAAAAGAAAAAAAATGTATGAGGAACCAGAGAAGGGCATTTTTCTCACCACAATAGCAGCAGCATCTCTGTGAACAGCTGGGTTGATTTACACCTATTTTACCATCTATTAGCACAAACTCCTTCTAGCAGTAGAGCCGGTAAGCGGAGGAAGATGCTCTACAATCTGGATGTAATAAAATAAACAGCTGATGCCGGTTAATGGTAATGATCTCATTTCGAAAGGATGACCAGTCAAAAGTAGTCATGAACCAGAAACTGATAAAATTCATTACCACAAACCAGAGTAAGAAAGCCACGGCCCTCTGAGGGAGCCAGATGCCCTTGAACAGCTACGGTGTGAAATTTCCCATCACCCCCGGGACAAAAACTGCGTTCTAAAATCAACCATTTGCTGTTATGACAGCAAGCAAATGAGCACTGGCTTCAGGGTGCGAGAAGAAAGGCCAATAGTGTGTAATTAACGAAGTACTCATTTAAATAACTAGTGAAAAAAGGGATGCAATCTAATGACCTCTTTTACAGCAGCAAAGGTGATTTATGGAGAAAATCCCATATTAATCCTGTTTTAATTCAGTTTGTTAAAAATAGAGACAACAACCATTCTCAAATGTGAGCACAGGAACAACTAATGAGCTCACGGACATGTTACCAACTTTAACTGTGTTAGTAGCTTCTTAATGGTAATGATTTTACTGTTGCTTCATGAAAAACACTGTTATAAATATGTAACCTTCATTCAAGGCTACGAATGCTAATTGTGGTGATACATGCTAATGGTAATTTACAATTGACAGGTAAGTAAAGATTTGAGGACTGAGCTTGTAGTAAACGGACGCCTTATTGGAGTAATGCCATTAAAATCAAAAGTGAACAGCACACATTTCCCTGGAACGAAGCAAAAGAATCGCTTTGCTGTCCTTCCCTGCAGGATGCTAACTTGCAGCTCACCGCCACAGTGTGCTGGCTTGCACCCAGAGTTCAAATTTGCAGCACCACCGACAGTCTTTGTCCCAATTTGCTTGTTATTGCAGGAAAATGAACATAACCAATGAGCTGCATGCGGTTTTGCAACCCATCCTGGAGTTGTGACACTGAGCTACATTTCACATATAACCTCGATGCAGAAACGAGAAAAGTTGTAGTGTTGTTCAGCCCTTTAGCAGGGAATAGAAGTTCATTGGAATGGTTCCAGAGCTGCATTGATAGGAGATAGCTCTCACGTTAATGCTGCTAAGAATGAAGCCAGCAAAGAGACTGTAGCTCCGCTGCTTCAGCAACAATCACACTGAATCTTCAATAACTTCCATCACATGATGTGTCGACCTGCATCCATCACACAGGTTTCCAGGCTTTGCTCCACTTTATCTGAGCCTTTACGGACTGTATCAATCTGCTCCCGGGTCGAGCCATTTCCATGGAGTGCTTTAGAAAAGTTCTGGTGAGGCCGGGCTGGCGAGACAAATACCAAGTCCAATTGGGAAAGGTCACAGACATGAGGTGTGACTCGGAGAGAGAGTCCGGCCCTTATTACAGGCACTGACCTGTGAAATATCACACAGCCTGTGAGCATGCTCAGCAAAATGATGCAATTTGAGAGGATGTCACTCTTCACCCCCAGGCGACCCGGTCCTGCCACCGTGGGGAGAGGAGGAGTCCGATAACGCCACCGTCTCCACTGCACTTTGCTCTGTGTGCGTCCATCTCTCTGATGTTCGTGAGGGAATCCCCGGCTCATTGAGGAGAGAACGTCGGTTTCCTTCCACTTTCCACTGTTAAAGGGTTGGCAGCAAAAATGTCTTCATATTACTGCTTCCCAGGTAGCTCGTAATAATTTAACTGACTAATTTGCCTCAAGCTTTATAAGCAAAATGTCGAAATAAATGCTGAAAAACACAAATTTACATGGATTTAGCAAGTGCATTACATGTATTAATCATTAAGCTGTATTGTTTTGAATTTAAGTCATTAAAAAAAAATCTCAAACATGGTTTTGGACAGAGGGAAAAAGTACTTTTACACATAGGGAGAATCTGTGAACTGCATTGAAAGATCCCCTATACAACGCTTTAGGGTTTTTTGTTTTTTTCTTCTCTTTTCCAGACAAATTGTTAAAGACAAACCAGTGGGAGCTTGTAATAACATTACTAAATTGTGCTTTGATTTCAAGAAAAAAAAAGAAAGAAAAAACTCAACATAGATTGCATGTTTATTGAAAAATGTGTCTGAATCAAACAAGAAATAGGAATGGGGTCTGATACTGCAATAGAATGGAATAGAATGATTTTTTAAAAATTATTATTAATATCGTGTAAGTACAGTGAAATTAAAGGGATGGAATAAGAATTAGCCTTCATGGAATTTAATAGTTACTCGTCTTAGTGTTCAGCATATTGGCTCAAGGTACTTTGTCCTTTAAAAAGGGGGTATTGGTGCGTCTCTACAAAAAAATAAAAATATCAGGAAATCTATGTTTTATTGATGTCTTTCCGGCAAGAACACTTCATGTCAATGTAATAATGGAGACAAACTCCATTAATCTCCATTTTAACCGGTGCAACATTTGTAGGATGAGGAGTAGATCTGGATATGTCAGTTGTGCCAATGACAGGACGTCAAACTTTCACCTCACACATGCAGATCTTTCTTACTACGTAAAAAAGGAAACAGTCAAGCAGTCCAATGCTTGAAGATTCATTATGCAGCTTCCTAAAGCTTCTGCAAAATCAACTGGAAATGAATGTTTGTTTGTTTTTTAAATCTTATTGCTGTTTTATTTGCACCATCTGTCTTTCAACAGGACTCTTATCTCACAGTTCGCGGAGACAAATGTGACATTTAAACATTTAAAAACATCCCGCTATGTCAGCTGCACGCCGCCTTTCGCTTCAGCACAGAAATGCTGAGCTTCCAAAGTCACCTCTCAGTTAAATAACCACGATTAAAACAAAATAAAGGAAACTTATCCAAGGAAAATAGAGCTTTTATTCAATGTTGGCATAGCTGCTTTCACTGACAACCTGCTGGTTTATCTGGAGCTGCGAAAACAGCCCAGAAACGACTGAAACTTTTAATAAAAGATAAGTTCAGTGGGAAATACCAAAAATGGTAAAGAAGATAAAGTGGATAAAAATGGTTTAAATGGCAGAAAAAAACTTGAAACAGCTAAAATATCTAGCAGTTGCTAAAATATTTAAAATCATCATAAACATCAAGAGAAAATAAATATTACTGAAGCTGCAAAGATAGTGAAAGATTACTGATAATGGATAAACTCACTAAAAACACAACAAATTGCTAGAAAATTTAATAATGAAAAAAAAACAGATCCATGAAACATGACAACAAAAGCTAAAAGCCTACCATTAACATACTGAAGTTAGGAAATGTAAATGTGACTTGAGGACCTGTTCTCGCGCATATAGTAAAATATCATAGATAGGTTTTTGAGCTGCACTCGCTAAAATCAGAAAATTAATCATTCTTTGCAGCTCTAGGTTAATTTTGCTGGATGGAACGTTGCAGAAAATGTCATAAATATTGCAGACTTTAGGCTAAGAAACTTTTAACCCAGAAGATACAACCCACCATTTTATTGTTTTGTCCGCTTAGTTTGTTTCTACAGCCTTTAAAATTAAGCGAGATGTGCAGCAGAGATTCTCATCCCATCTTTCCTCAGACAAATTACCGGAGTCTTTATGTGTCAGACCATCATCCACGGAGCAGAAATGGTTCAGTCTACTCCCTACACATTTCTTTGAAGGATGTTACAGAGATTCACCAGAGTTGTTGCAGTTCTTCTCAACTGAGTGACTCACCGGAGACACATCATTAAAAAAGAGGTCAAACCAAAGCAGCACAGGTCCAGATAACCTGACTTCTATTCCCCGTATGGCTCAACACTGGATCCTGTATTTCCCACAACACAACCAATACCAGGTTTCTGTTACAGGGGTTAAAAATAACCGCGGCTGACGTCTGACGGATGGAAATCCAGCCCGTCTCTAAACTGGGACGATTTACTCACCGTCGAATAATTATCTTCCATGAAGAAGAAGACACCGAGTCTGTCCTGCCATCGCCTGACTGTCGCCTGATATTTCATAATCACTGTCATTTTCAGTGATGCTAATTTCAGGCAGTTATTCTGGTAATGAACATTTCTTCATACCAAACATCATTACAGCTGTAATCAGGATGTTAATAAGGGACGAAGAGGAGTGCAGAGACTGAGAAGCTTTTCTTTTTTTTCCTCTGTCTACTATCAGATTAGCGTTAATTCACTGAAGGCGCCAATAAGACCAATTAAATCAAAAATAATTACACTCAAACGCCCGATCAGTTGGTGGGAAAATTGGCCGTAATGAAATGAAACCGACAAAGACTACAATGTTGTTCCCCTGAAGGATGAAATGACAAAAGTTGGATAGTTATAGCTCGTTTATCGGCGGTACGTTTGTTCCACTCTTTGGGACAAAGCTGTTCGTTTCTACCAATGTCCAGGATGCCACTGGCGACCAAACTGAAGAGGATGGATGTTTATGATGGACTGAAGACGGGAGCCTTTCCCAGCATGAGCCATTCTTGGTGATTTGTGGGGAGAAAAGAGAAACTAACTGAGCTTAAACCGTGGGACTGTGGCTTCAGACAGATGCACTGCTGTTTATCTTAACCAGTTAGCATTAGCACTGTGTAGCCAGATATGTACACGGGAAAAGAAATGAAGTGAGTCAAACAGTCATTCCCTTTTTTCTCATCATATCTTCTCAAAAACTGACAGAAGAGAAATGTGGTGGTGCCAGTTTGCGTTGATTTGCTGTGTGTTTGAATTGGCACGATGAATTCATTTCCGCTTGCTGTCAGATGTAACTGACAATATGTCACTCTTCTCCACATGAGGAGGTCAGTCACAGCAATGAACAGTGAGAGGAAAAAAAAAGGAGTCAAATTGGCTCCAAACGTGCAAAATCTATCAGCGTTGCTTACACGAGAATCCTTTCTCTTTACATCAGTCATTAAATTCACTGGAACCTTTGCAATGGAACAATAAATGTACACATTATGTAACCCATGGAGTTCACTGCCAGCTTGATCAAATTAGCCCTATTATTGAAATTGCTTTGAAAGTAGCAATTTCTCAACATTTTTCTGCAGCTGTGAAAATTCCACCTTCCTGAGGCGCACTTAATGGGATTTACTCTTGCTAATCTGACCCTTAGCACACAAGTTAGACACAAGTAATATATCGTCATGTTTGACTTTTACTTAAATGAAAAACAAAATACTGTGAATCATTTGAAAAAGTGACTTTGTCTTAAAGCTTTGTTATGGAATAATTTCAGTCAGGAGCAAATTGATAAACATCATAATGTTACTGACAATTCAGCCAAAGTTGACAGCGAGCCAAAACCCAGGCAATCTTGTAATACTAGTTTGTACCATAAGGTGGTACAGGGAGCGATTCCACCTCTTTTCCAGCATTCAGCCCAGAACAGAAGAAGCAGAAGTTTCTGACACAAGATTGAGGAGTGCAGCTGTTAGAGAGCGCACAGTAATCGTCCCTGACTCGACCATTTTACACTAGCTTTCCATCCAAAGTCACAGAATAAAAACTGGTAAAAGTTAGTGAAAGTGTGGACTGTTCATGTGTTCTAAAAGATAATTATTATTTTGAAGCTGTTGCAATTAGCAATGAAACTGTCTAAATTTCTTTCTGTTGAGATACTAATGTGAATGTTTCAGGTTTACTTATAAAATACATCCTTTCTGCAGCAAGGTGTCTTTTCATTTTTAGTTGTACTGCTAATGTGTGAAAAAGGTTGATCAGTGTGGGTTAGAAATGCTAATGCTAATATTGGGTAAATTACAGATGATCAGAGTGAGTTGGCAGCTATATTGCTATCATTTCAGAATGGCTAATGGAAGTGCAGCTATGAGCTGTGATGCTAACGTGTGTGATAAGTGGTCCATGCCCGAGTTGATGTTTTCACTCCGCAGTAACAGGATTTAATTAATGAATCTCTGGAGTGTTAACTCCTGCGATCAGGAAGGCCACGGTCATCCCTGCAGAGCCAGCTGCTAACGCTAATGCTAACACCTCTCCATCAAACTAAGATCTATTTCATGTCACGGTTGGGAGAAAATTTAAAGACTAAAGCTTCTTGGATATAGTGGATCAAAATAAACCAGGTGAGCACTGTGAGTCATCTCAGAGAAAAAAAAAATCCTGGAACATTAAACCAGAGGGGAAAAAAGTTAATCATCCAGCTTCAGGATTCGTGATGAAATAACTCAAAGGATTTAAGTTTCATTTTCTAACACATATTCATTCATCCAATATCTGTATTACAGGTGAGCTGTAGCCAATTCTGGCTGAAAATGGATATGATTCAGTTAAACAGTCAGTCCTTAAAGTGTTCCGTCCTCCAGATGATTCAGAGAAATCCATGAGTTCAACACATATCTGTGGATTGGTGGCTGATGCTGGACCACCTGATGAAAATCCATGTAGGCACAAGGAGACCATATAAACTCTAAACCAAAAGATCAATGAAATCCTTAAGAGCCATCTATAATAGAAAAGAAACCCACTTCTATAAATCCATCTTTTATTCCACTTTATCCTGTGCAGGGTCATGGAGCGCTGGAAGCCATCCCTGTTTACTGTGGGTGAGGGCGGGGTACATCCAGGACAGGTCACCAGTCCATCGATCACTTCTCATCATCCTGCATGTTAAATGTACATAAACTGCTGCACAGAAGTTTGACAACATCAGGCCAAAATACAGTGATTAAATACACTCCCACCACACTGTAACAAAGTTGTACCTAAAACCCAGGGTATAAATAATGTCTATCAAACTAAAAAAAAAATAAAAAATCAAAAAGAAATCCTTTATGTCCCCTTAAACCTCTTCTGTCATCGATGAAGCAGGTCTCCATTGAACTATGCTGCCATCATTTATAATTGCGCCGGCGTCTGAGTCACAGCCGTTTCAAACACAAACACAGCCCTGTAGAAGAAATGAGGACTTTGGCCTGTTTGTGCTCTGCTACACAACAGATTAAAACAGCATCATCTCCAGTTTTCCGGCTCGCTGCTTCGGCAACACACAGACAACGCAACTTCAATAAAGCTGAAAAGCAGAGAAAACAACAGCAGCACCTGATTGTTTTGGAGGGTAAAAAGTGCAAAATGCAGGATTGTGTCAGATTCGTCGAGGCGGAGGAGGGCAGCACACGTCGACTCTGTTGTTGGTGTTAATTTCCCCACGTCGGAACACCTGCGAACAAGGTAAGGGCTTGTCATTTTTAATAAATCCCCCTCAGCAGAGGGACCATACTCCAGGGGCCGGATGAGAGAGGCTGAGCAACTTTGAAGAAGAAGAAGAAGTGTTTTGCCGAGTTGATTTATTGTCAACAATGAGTAGTTTGCTTTCATTTCTCACCACCACCCTCCCCCTCTCTATCCACCGCGCGCATATGAAGGCTCCTTTAGAAAATTATGCAGAGGCTGACTGATCAGCTTTCATTGTTTAAGGTCAGGATGTTCATTAAAATTGACAGACTGTCGGAGCAACGCTTTGAGGTGTTGCCACCGCCTTGACCTTTGCAAAAAGGCAGCGTTAGACTTGCCATTTGGGACGTTTTCCAGTGAAGTGATAAACATTCTTCTTCGACTGCTCCTCTTCAAACCCTATCAGAGCTGTGATCTCAATTAGCTGGCAGCGGAGAGACGAATCGCGGATCCGGAGCTGAGTCCCGACAGCTGGCTTTCTCCGACACAGTCGAGCAAGAAGCTTGTTTGCCTCCTGTCTTTCTAGTCTGTTACTTTCTTTCAATCTCTTTTTTTCTTTGCCACCGTGGACTCAGATTCTCTGTAAATTGCTGTAATGCTCATGTCTGAAGGTACGTTTAATCGAAAGGGTAACAGCACACAAATATTTGGGCATTTTATTAGAAAAGCATTCGCAAGCAGGACGTCACCCACGTCTCTGCTGTGGCTCATAGAAAAACCTGCCATTCAAACCTGTTTTTCTTTATTGGTTCCCAGATGAACGTTAAGAAAAGAAAAAAAAAAAACTGTGGACCCCTTTCTGAGCTCTCCCTCAGTAATCCAGAGGCCAAAAATCGCTGAACATCCACTCTCACAAACAATTTCTTTAAAATATTCCAATAGATAGTCTGCAAAAGATTAGCATGAGTGTTTTATTCTGGTTTCATTTGATGTGCACTAATGTAATATTGACATTTTCAGGTCCTTTTTGAACACTTTGAAGTGAAAATAGCAAAGTTTCGTTACATTGTCCATTTACATGATGGCTCCACTCGGAGCTACTGGAAATGCAACTTTTTGAAAACAGCTTCCAAAGTGCAACCTTTTCAAAACACTCCGACTCTGGGTAAACATGAGATGCTGATACTGTACGTGTGCACTACGGTCAGATGAAACGGTTCTGCTTATGTCTGAGGAGGATTCTTTCTTCCAGGTGCAGTGTGTGTTCTTCACTCTTCAACTTACCCGTGCTTCTTTTCTAAACATTACTACATAAACACCTGGATCACATGTGGACCGACATTATATGTATTTTTTTTTCTCCAAATAACTGTTACTTAGTGGACCTGAACTACAAAGAAAGATAGTTTTTTCAAGGAGTTTCGGTATTTACTATTCTTCGCATTTATACACAGATGGTTTTATTAGATAAAACAGCAGCGGCCAGTGGTCCAAAACAAAAACTCCCTTGTTTTCAGCGGCAAATGTTTTCAAAAAGTTGTTGTCTCAAAATGAAACACTTCTGAAACGTGGACTGAGCCATTTGAATTTTCTTCAGCCCAGTTCAGCTGGAGTAACATCAGTTAGTGGAAGGAAGATGCTTTATAATCTTGACGTCAGCGCTTCTCTAAAGAAGCATATTTAAGACAAAATGACAACGAAAAGAAGCAGCATCCTAACAGCTGAGATGAGATCAGATAGCTCTTATAAAGAGAAGCTAACTGCTAATGCTAGCCCCAGCGGGGCATCTTTCATGTTGTGGTAAGGAGAGGACTGACTGAGTTTAGTCAGGATCATTAAGGCTCCTTCAGTAAACAGGAGTTTGGTGAAACAGCAATGGTACTAGGTAATGCTGAGGCAAACAGTACAGCAGCTCTGTAATTCTTGAGGAAAACAATGAAAACAATCAAAGGTTCTTGGTTAAAATTGAAGGACTAAAAAAGCAGCTCATGTAAAGTCCATAAAGTAACGTAGGTATTCTGGCGTGCTTTCTGTCTTTCTTTAGCCACAATCATGTCAAGCCTGGCTGGTCAGTTGCCTCGCTCACTGTAGATTTGTGGATGAGCGACGGGGCTGGGAGTGCTGCCAATAACGCTGATCTTCAACCACCGCGATGCCCCTTGTTCTCACGCCATGGATAAGTTACTTCACCTGACTGCATCTCCCCCGAAGACTTCATCTGTCATGCCGCATTTCCCTCTGATGGCACCGCCAGGGTGTATGTGAGTTCAATCATCTTTTATTTGTGGGCAAAAAAAAAAGAAAAAAAGTGCGAGGTTGCAGAGGGAGACACTCGGACAGCACGCGCCTCTTACGTAACACGGTACGGACTCCTGTGGCAGCTTTAGAGCGAGAACATTCGAAGTCTGGGAGGATCAGAACGCCTCCAGAGAAGGGGAGCCTCAGTGTCTTTTGGAGATGTCTATTTGTTCTCAGTCAGCCTGTAAACATCTCCCGTTTCCTTCTCATTGAGGAAAAGGCATCCCCTGACCCCTGACCCCTGGATCAATGGATCAGTGGTCCCTGGTGCCATCAAAAGAAGTCCTGAAACCATTCCATCTGACCACACAGCTTCACAACAGAATAAAACAGGATGTCTTGATTGTTACTGCTTGTATAACATGTAAAGAAATTGATGTGCATTTCTCCCAGGTGGAAGAAAAACTGCCACAGCCCATGTTTTCTGTTCCCTTCTGATCTTTTGTGACTTGTTTTTCATTTATGTTCATTTCTTTATACTCTCTCCGCTCTTGTGAGTTTTCCCTTCTGCTGCTCCTCAGCGCTCCCTCCGACTCCACCTTTTATCATCGTCGGTCCATTAGCATTGTTCCCTTCTTTATCCTGTCTTGTTATTTTGCTTTCCGACTATAATGTTTGTTCCTTCTATTTTTTTTCCCTGCATTGGTTTGTCGTTTTGAGCCATATAATTTTCTGGTCACAAGGTATTCACAAACCTTGCATTTTGGGTGTCTGTGTCCGTGACAATGGTGCTTCAAGCCAGTGAAAACCAAACGTTTTGAAAAACGGCTCCAAAGGTGAAACGTTTCGAAAACAGTTGTTCTCTGTGTACATTGATGAAAATGGAACCACACATGCACTTCTGCACATGTGCTAGAAAAAGTGTGGAGGGAAAGAAGTCTTTTACAAAGCTGAAGACCACAACATAGGATTGTTAATTTTATGAGGACTGGAAAGCAGAAGTACAATCTTTATCATGATCCTGCACGCACACTTCACTTTCAGGGTCAGTTCACCTGATAGCATTTCACATTGTTTTTGTATTTTTGTTTCAAAAAAGCGTTATGTTTACGATGTTACATGGAAAGTGCAGAAATGCTGAAAACATTGTAGTTACCGTACGAGTGCTGTTGTCATGAAAACACACACCCAAAATGCAAGCTTTCCTTTTTCACTTGTCACGTAAACGAGGCCTTAATGTCAATTATTCAGCATTATATTCTCTAAGATCAACTTGAGGTGGAAGCAACTGGAGGAAATGTGGAATATGGAGCAGTTGGGTTTTAATGCCTTGCTCAAGATTTTGACTTAGGGACAGAGCAAGTATAGGGGATTGAACCCACATCCATTGCAGCACTAAAACACCCTGGTAAAAACCCATAATTGTGGCTCATGAGACTCATTTTTGACTGTCTTTGCAAAGTAATCTATTGAAAAAATGTTGAAGTCACTGGTTGAGAGGCAGGGTTTTATAATAACAGGTGGGGGGGGTGGGGGGGGTGGTGGTGGTTCAGTTTGGAGCAGGACACACTGGATCCACTGAAACATCCTGAATCTGTTATAGTGAGAAATGTGACTTTTCTCTTCCTGAAGCTTCTTCTTCTGACTCACTGCGCTTTAAGAAGCTTTGGTCTCTCCTGTAGACGCCTTTACATTCTCTCCCTCCGTGCGGCGGGGTGACGGGGGGTCTGTCTGAGGGTGTTTATGCAGCATTGAGCGCAGGGATCATCAAAGTGAGCAGATTTAAACTTCTGCACAGAGATTTTTTTTTTTTTTCCACCAAAGTTTTTATAGATGAATAATGTGATAAACACAGAGGGAGAAGAGTTTGAAACTATTTTCTCTTTTTGCCTGTCATGTATGCAGACAGTTTAGAAGCACAGATAGTAGATTCGTATCATGAAGCAAGCATTTAATTATTTAAAAAGCATTTCCCCAAGTTTTTTTTTTTTTTTTGTTTTTTTCCTGCGATATAGTGTCTGGGTTGGATCGCACCGCGGGATATCAAGGGACTGCGTTTCCCCTGCACTTATTCAAACACCAAAACACCGCTCTCTCTTCGCCTCAGGACTCAAATTACACAGTAGCTGTCTAAATGTCAAAACTGGCTAGCAGTCACTTTGGCAGCGCTTATCATTGTCAAACCAGCACTTCAAGCTGGGCCGAGTGAGCAAACTTAAGAAGTGCAAGTGTTCTGTGTCTTTAAAAGGACTGTCAGTTCTGAAATCTGAAAAAGAAAGAAGAGAAAAATGGCATGCAGATGGTTTTGGGGTTTTTGTGTGTGTGTGTGTGTGTGTGTGTGTGTGTGTTTGTTTCTCTGTACCGGCTCTGGTTTGAACGCCAAAGATCCTCGACGATGAGTCTATCTGATGTGGCTAAAAAGACTGAAGGCCGTTCGGTTGAAGAACAAGAACCTATTCTTTTCAGATGCTTTTTCAAAAAAATGAAATGTGCTTTTCAGACTTTTTGTTTCCCCTCACAAAACTTTCCCTGCATTTCCTCTGGAAAATGTTGGCATTTCCATGGATACCATTGCTATGCAAATTGCTGAAAATTACTTGTAAATGACCATTTTTTGGGTGATTGTTTTTCTCTGTAAGACTATATAATTGAAAATTAGCAGAATTTTTGCAGATCAAGTTTCAAATCAGAAAGTTTCATGTGTAGCTGAGGAGCGCTGTGATTAAAACTGGCACCATCAGGCCCTGATGACATAACACGGAAGATGAGTGAAAACTGATCTTTCTATACGTTGGGTTTTGGATTTACAGCTTGGATGCCAGCAGCAGTCTCACATGAACTTTTTCTCCCACCAACACCTGATGGGAAGCCACCATTATCCCTGAAAGAACAGGACATAACTTGTGCCATTCGTGATGCTTTTTTCTTTTTTTTTCTTTACAGGATTCTTATTGCCCCTTCCTTCACTGTTTCATTTCCTATCACAGTTCTGTTCATATTTTACACGGCAGATGTGATTCCATTCATATCTAGATGTGGTAAACCGGTACAGGGCACAACCATGTGGAAAAGCTAAGCAGACAAATTTACTCCAATAATAAGCCTACCGGCACTGTTTGTGCATCCAGTCTTTAGTCTTTGTTATTGATTTGCTAAGCCAAAGTTTAAATAATGCCATATTCTGGGGGGTTTTTTGAGAGGGGTCAGTCTTTTGAAAGAAGTCTTTGTTCTAAATTACACAGTTTTCCTAGTAAATCCAGCTAAATGTAGCCCGAGAGGACTCTGTCATGTGTGTGGCAGCACCCTCAAAGGCGCACAAAGGAATAATTGTCAACGAGTCACACAATTCGGATTTGAAAATGGGCTACATGTTGTTTCAACTCATCAGGGATGAGTTACTCGCTCTTCTGCTCGTGTATTTTCCCCCTCTTCACAAGCTCTCTTGTTGTTTCACAAGTATGTGTGAGCACACACGTGTGTGTGTGTGTGTGTGTGTGTGTGTGTGTGTGTGTGTGTGTGTGTGTGTGTGAGTGTTTATTCTATTCCCCGCAGGGGCGAAGAAGCTGAGTACATCAGATAATACGGGCCGAACAAGAGCAGAGCAAACAGCATCCTCCACCTGAGTGCCCCGTCTGACCGGGCGTGACACCAGAACAAAGTGTTCACAGCGGCAGAGGAGCAGGTGGGGACGCCACCACCGGCGGGAGCAGACAGGTGGGCGGCGTCCGACGCTTCACAACGCGTCACCAAATGACTCAGAGGGAAAACAGGCAGACATCCTCAGCTCCGAGTGCTTTGCACCGGCCGGTTCATTTCCTGAATTATGTTCGTCACGGGGTCGCCATGCAAAGCTAATTCCAGCCATTTGTTGATCAAGCACACGAGAGCATGCAAAGACCTCGGCTGGTTAATACTTGACAGGATGAAGGGCTCGGCGCTCACCTCCAGAGAGTGCTCTCAGTCACGCTGCCGATGTGAAAGTCGTAGAGCTTGGTGAGAATCAGGATCACCTGTGAAGAGAAGACAGCAGAAGCTATTTTCAGCTTTTGAAAAGACACTAAATCAATCACAGAGTCTTCGGTGGAACAGAACTGTGAACAACGGCAGCAGAATGTCAGATGCAAGAGTGTGAATTGATCCATATTAGACACACCCACAACTAGAGTGATCAGTTACCTAAAGTTCATGTTGGAGGAAAGCCAGTGGAAAACCCAGAACAACACTCTACAGAGGAAGGCTAGTTATCATATGGTGAGGAATAACACACATGCCAGATCCTGCATGCAGACAGGAAGGAAATAAAGGTGTTCTTTGAAAACATGCTCGGTGCTGGTCATCTATGTGACGTTGCCTGGAAACTGAAGATCCCTTAAAATGTCAAACTACGTCTTTAGGCTACAGAGGAGGAGCTCGGACCGAGGGAGCTTAGAGTGAAATCCCTGCTTCTTCATGTTGAAAGGAGGCAGTTGAACGTGGCGATGCCTCCTGTATCTCTCCTTGAGAAGACTTCCCTTTGAAATCCAGCTGGGAAGCCACCGGCGGGCAGAGCGAGCGCAAGCTGGAGTGATTACACTTCCTGTCTGTACTGGGGAGCATCCCACCGAAGGAGCCAGAGGATATGACGGATACTTCGGTTCAACCTGCAGCTACCTGGATCACAGTTGGAAAACCAAATGCATGAATGGGGAGTGCTTTAATTTCCAGCGGGTGTTTTTTTTTTTTTTCTTCCCCTTGAGAGCTGCAGTCCCACATGACTGCATAATTCATGACCTGAAGAATCAATAACATTTGCATGAGAAGCATCCTGTTAATGCAAACTCAACAGATCTCACAGGTGCAATTCTTTGTTTTCTCCAAAAAATGTAGGAAAAAACAACAATTTGCATTCATGGTGAATTAAATTCCCCCCCCGAACGTCAGTTATAAAAACAAGGTCCTGGGATGATGGATTAGCATGTTGGGAGGTAGAGCTTTGCATAATACTGCGTGGTACTGTGTGTTCGATGCTGTGTGTGCCGTTTTCAAACTTAGTTTTGCTGTTGATGAAGCATGCTGCCATCCTCGCCCCCTGTGGAAAAAACCTGATTCAAGAGTCTGTGTGTTCACAGCTTTGGTCTCCGCTCTTCTGGGGAGATAATCAGCAGGCGGGGCTCTTTGATAAGCGCTGCACTCGGAGGCCTTTTAGACCAAAATCGCGAGACATGAAGGACCGAGGCTGGCGTGACGGGATCAGTGGTCAGCTGTGATCGTCCACTCCAGAGTGGAGGATCGCAGCTCTGCTGCGCGGCGACAGCTGACGGTGTGAGGGACGAACGAGAGGTAAGACTCTCAACTCAGCTGAGAGCAGGAAAAGTACGGTTTATTACACTTAACCATCTGGTAGCGTCCACCTATATCCACCTCGAGGCTGGAGTGCAGGAAAAGCATGCACGAGCAATTATTCAGTGTTTATCACACACTTGACCTGACCGGACGGGAGGGTCGACGTCCTTTTACATAATCGGATGCTTTAATCATCCGTCGGTCTCTGTGTTTCTGTGAGCTGCACTGTTTCCTCCGCAGACTAAATGAGTCCTGCTCCTTCTCATTAGCATCCACGTCTCTCGTCAGCATCTCCCTCCACACAACCGGCTCCTGCTTGTTTAAAGCAACCTGACAGCCTGACTTGAGTCACTTGGCTGGGAGGGGGCGCGGGAGGTGTGGCCGTGACTCCTCTGACAGAAGTCAGCGAGCGGGGGCCGGATGAAATGATGGGAAACTCTGAAAAGAGCCGGCGTCCCGGCACCCTCGACCTCCCGCCGTACTCATGTCCTCCCAGAGCTCCGAGGCCCGCGGACTTCCAGGACCTTTCCACCTCTGGCTGAGCCGTTCTCCAGCCGCCGGCGCCGTGAACAAGCCAGCCGCTCATCAGAGACCCTCGCCTAGTACTTGTGGGAAGATGTGCCACATGCCTGAGGGAGCTCTCCTACCAAGACTGTGAACATAAGGTTCAGGCCGGGCGAGGCTGCAGTGCCAGAGAGAAGACAACGCTGAACACGCCGGATATGGATTGGAAGAGATTCAGTAAAGACGAGAAGAAAAGTCCAAGCAAAGAGTACCCAATGTCTTGATTTTCAAAGATAAGCACTGGAGGGTGTCCAAGAGAAAGCAATATGAACAGCAGTGTGTAAACGAGGACTGTACAGTCTTATGGAAATGTATATGAGGATGTTGCACATGTGTCTGTGTGTATGAAACGTGTCTGATGTGATTCCCCTGGGTAATCTCAATCAGACTGAACCATGTTCATAGAGATTGTCTTCTTTGCTCTTTATCCTTTCATGGCGTCAATCATACTGCTGCACTGTATTTTTTTTTGTTTGTTTGTTTGTTTTTTTGTCTGTGACGTCCTGTAATCTAATTTTTGCAGGATTAAACATGTCTTGGTCAGTCTACCTGCATAAGTGGAGTCAAATAACAAAAATAACTTAAAATGTGTTTATGCATGCAGTAAATTTTTTATTTGTAGGGTGACTCAATAAACGTCAGAAGGCTGTGTGTTCGAATCACGTCAGGGTCACCAATGTGGCGGTCGCACAAGGAGGGGACGGACGAGAGAGTGGAGCTGAGTGTCGTTTATTGGCAGCACATGGTGGCAGCAGCCATTCCAGGAAGCAGCAACTCGACAGACCATTTCCTGCCCTTTTAACCCCACCCACAGTGAACCACACCTCCTCAGGTGACTAAACCCCGCCCTTTCTAATGTGAGGAACACCCTCCCCCAGCAGACACCACAACAGAGTTGTATTAGTAATCATATGAGTGTGTGTGTGGATACACATATACTGTATATACACAGAGAGAGAGAGAAAACCAGGAGTCAGGATCAAATCCCAGTCGCAGTTAAGAAGTTCCCACATTAAAATAAAGCAACAGTACAAGTTGACCTGCTTTGGTGACCCCGGTGAAATAGATCAGCCCAACAGAAACACACACATGTATTTCATATGGGCAATGCTCCAGAGGAAGTTGGAGCATCCCACTCGCCCAGAATCCTGTTGAGGGTTGCGTAAGAACTGCTAAGTCAAACATGTAGCTCACAATCTGCCGTGGCGAAGCTGTTTTTACGCATGTGTATCTGTTCTCTCAGTAAATTGAACCAAACGCAGAGAAAGTGTGTGAATATATGTGTTTCTACAGTGAAAAATCCACATTACTCTTGTCTCCTCAAATGCTTCTTAACCTTAAAAAGTCTTTTTAAAGAACATCTTTTCCGCCTCCATGAAAAGCCATTTTATGAGGACATTAAGTCTGAGACCTGGACGCTAACTGCTTGTGGATTTCAAAGAACTGCAGGTATTTCTCTCACTCTTTATTTACATGCATGCCTGTAAGTGCTGGAGCTCTTTGTGCAACAGTCAGCAGATGCAATAACAGGGGGGAAAAAATAAAAACCTGCAGCTTACAGAAAAGTTTGACAGGGTCTCTGTATTTCAAGTACACTCTCCCCTTCTGGATCCTCAGCTGACTTGCAATTATTGAATCAAAATGTCAGGCGCGCCACTCGTGCATTAGCCTCGTTGCCTCTGCAATTAACCAACTGTGGTGAAAACACATTATTAGCATAACCAAATGCCCCCATCCTCCTCACACACTAAGTCAAAGTGCCAACACACAATTTTGAATATTGGTTCAGCTCACGGTGCGCTAATGACACTGAATGACTCTTCAGAAGGAATGAAAATGCTGAGCTGCATTTTTTTTGTGACTGATTGCGACCTGAAGGGGTGTCACCTCTGACGGCGCGGAAATGATACCAGGCAGCAGAGAAAAACCCAACTACATCAAACCTGTCATGAAAGTATGGAGGTATGGATTCCTCTAAACCTCTGAAGATCTGCCCTGGTACATGAACCCAGATGTTTTGATGGAAACTATTTATGGATTTGACTGGTTTGACCTGTACATCCTGCAAATGCTGCACTGGAATGAAATGTGAGAAATATAGAAAAAAAGGCAACACATGGTTGACTTAATCAAATCAGTTCTACACCAGCTTACTTTCTAGCAAAAATTCAAAATCATAGTTTGTTAAATTTCTTGAGGAAATTCTTACCCGTTTTATTTCTAAGGTTCTTGTTTGAACCAGTGAATTTCCTTTTTATTAGTCTTGGGACCACCACTGCCTCAAAACTAGACATGAATATGTTCAAAGTAAAAACATCAGAAACCCCAAAACTAAAATTTGAGTGGTAAATTTAGAAAGAGACCAACCTCATACAAATCGAGCAGTCCAAATACTCCCAAAACTAATCAAACCCTGATGGACAATACATCCTAAAGTTGTCTAAAATCGGAAAACTCATCAAAAACTTTTCCCAAATTGGCCAAAGATATACTGGAAACCCACCTGTGTTCATCATTCTGCTGAGAGAGTCCATCAATAGATCCTGCCTTATGGACATGATCTACCTGTTCTGGAACAAAGCTCCATATCACAGTAACACCAGCATTAATGGACTCCAGGTTCCAAAGCCACATACTGCCCCTCCACCACCCTTTCTTCCCATAGTGCATCCTGGTTGTTAGTGTTCACCAAATAAGCCACGCCCATGTACCCAGAAGCTCTTTGAGTGCTGCTGGGGCCCCCTGGTGGAGGATGGAGGTCAGTATGCTGCAGCTCTGGGGATTCTGAGAGTTTGAGTCTGTTCACTCAAGGCCACTTTTGGCTGATCCTCACCACTACAGAGTGCGAACACGCCAGAAAAGCAGCAGCGATGCTCCGACCAAGTCAATGTCAGGCTGGTTAAAATCTTCACATTCCTCCAATTTTCGTCTCGTAACATCAACTTTGAGGACTGACTGTTCATCTTTTACACCACCATAAAGAGAGACTCTGTGACTTGCGTCACCCTTGAGTGGTCATAATGATATGGCTGATTAGTGCAGGAAGTTATTATTTTGTAAAATGTCAAAAACTATGTGAGCACTGATGATCACGTGTAATTACTTTCCATTTGCCTTAATTACACTTGTCAAATGTCATCGCACTTTACAAACTAAAAAAAGCCCAACAGAAGCAAACAAAACAACACACAAAAAAGAAACATTTTGCATTAGATTAATCAGATTAACTAAGCTTCCCCTGTGGAGCATTTATATTATTTTCTCAATTAGTTGCGCTTTAGAAATCACTTTACCCCGATTAAAGCCTTCAGTGGCATCAAAGCAAAAACAAAAGATTTCAGACTTGAATCCGCATCCAGGGCACTCAGATCTGGCTTCTCAGACACTTTTCTATTTTAGCTCTGACGATTTCAAAGATGCACCCTTTGTTCGCTCCGTTTGGAACAGAAAGAGCTCGTCGCGCCTTTGATATCAAAATGTCACGCTCGCTCCAGTATTGATGCTCTCGCATCTGAAAACAGGCTTTTAGCCGCCTGCAAACAGGCGTCAGGACGGCCGACGCCAAAATGGCAGCTGGAACTGATCATTATCGAGAAGTCATTAAGCCTCCACGCCTCTCCCGAGCATGTCAACAGCCGAGCAATTACTCTGTCAGCTGGCGAGAGTCATTTATGAGACACAATGTCAACTGGTGGCCGCCAAGCCAACCACTAACATCAAGTTCAAAACACATGGAACCGTTTTTTTTTTTTCACGATTTGGCAGGAATGATTATGACTATTGTGTTAAGTACAAATACTGATAAAGATTTTTTTTTGTATTAACTGGACAGATACTAAATACTACTTAGCATCAAATAATACGTGCAGCTTGCAAACCTACTGGGAGACCAGCAGGGGGCGAACTCACTTATCCAGACTGTCTTCACTGACTGCACCAGTAGATAAAAGGAAAATCTACATATTTCCAGTTATTTAGGTGGGTTTCTCAAACCAGTGTGAAGTTTTATCTTGCTGATTCTCTTTCCCCCAGTTAAAAAAAAACAAAAAAACAACCCTCTTAGTTTTTGGTTAATTGCTACTTTTTCACTCTTGCTTTCAGACATTTTGCAGGAAAAGCGATGAAGGATCGCTGCTTTTGTTGCTTAACCTTGGAAGTATGCAATGTTAATATTCGAAGGCCGCTTTTGTTGCTCTATTTGACTGATCACACTCCGAATGACGCGTAATTATCGTAGGAACAATTCAGAAAGTCAAACAAGTATGAAATTAACAAGCTTGTTTGGGATTTTTGATGAGTAAAATCATTGACCCTGATCCTGGGCAAGGCAAGGCAGCTTCATTTGCATGGTACATTTCAGCAACAACGCAGTTCAAAGTGTTTTACGGTAACAAACATGTACAGTGGGCAGGTTTAGTCTCCTGGTCACTAATAATATCCACACACTTTATGTCGTGTTGAAGTGACCTGTAGATACTGAGGAACAGCAATCTATACTGGAAAGTGAAAGAAAGACATTCTTTTCACCAGGACCTCTTCCTTAATCTAAACTGATATTTCCAGTTGGTAAAAGTTCACAATATGCTCAGAATCGCAGTCGAACTGAACTAGGTTCAAAACGCCCTCTGACTACCAAGAAACATGTTTCGGTCCCACGTCGAAGGAGATTCTCGTATTGTTCTGCAGTTTTGTTGAGTTCTTGGACTCTTCTCATAATTTACAATCCATTTGTTCTGATATCTAAACTCTGTCCTTCAGCAGCAAGGATTCCTCTTCAAATATTCAACAGCTTGACATCTGAGCCGTGCTTCTGTCTGTCGGACTCCAGGCAGAAATCCTTGAGCTCTCGTTATATTCTATCCCTCGCTCTCGCAACGCCAACCTTCCCCGTCGCCCTTTAATGTGAAAATTCTGAACTCGTAACGAAGGTGCAGAATGTTTATCCAGCTACGCTTCCGCTACTCCATGATTAGCCTTGAACTCCTTCTGATAACCATCTTAGTCAGGGAAGACGAGAAGAGTAGGTTTTCCACTAAAACTCAAAACTCTGAATGTTGCAATTATGTCATCAACTTGATGTGCAAGTAAAATAAACGCAACTCGTGGGACTTGGTAGTTTTATGGTGCGTTCACACCAGACGCGTTGCAAGCATCACGGGCGTCACTGGCGCCTCAAAATTGACGCATGTGAAGTGTGGAATTCGACGCGTGTTCATCTCCACTGGACGCTTGCAACGCTCGCGACGCGCGGCAGCTCATTGGCGGGAGTGGGAGGAGCTTCTGTGTCCTGTCTTCATGTTGACAATGGCGGATCCCATCGAGACACTGGCTTGGCTTTAGTTAATAAAGAAAGCCAGAAAACGGCGTCGTCAGGCGCTTGTGCGACGTTTTTGGGTTCATCCCATCCTGCAGCGGCGTTCGCAGTTTGGCGAATTTCACCATTTGCTCCAGGAGCTGTGTGAGGATGAGGTTCGCTTTCAGCGGTACTTCCGCCTCTCCCGGGCCCAGTTTGACGACCTTCTGGCCCGCATCAGCGCTCAGAGTGCTCGTCTGTGATTGGATGACGCTCGCGCTGACGCTTCCAAAGTTCAATTTTCCCAACTTCAGGCGTTGACGCCTGCAACGCGCGACACGTGTGACGCGCGTTGCCAACGCTCGAAAAGCGACGCTCAAAAAGCGCCTGATGCACGTTAGATCTGTTGAAGCTCGTCCACCATAGACTTTGAATGTAAAAGCAACGCCCGTGACGCTTGCAACGCGTCCGGTGTGAACGCACCATTAGAGTTGAGAGCCATCGTAGTAACAAACCAGCTTGGTTGTCCGTCCAACCAAATGTGTGTGTACTCGTCACTATTAATATTTATGTTACAAACATTATATCTAACTCTCACTCTCGCTCCAGCTCTTCATCCTGCCGGACACAGAAGACCGCAGTAGTGCTTCACCACTCAACCCTGTCCTGAGCTTTGCTCCATGGTGGATCCATCTCTTCCCTACTGTCCATCTTTTTATACGGTTCCTCATTTGTGGTCTTGTTGGGCTACTAGCTAACGCAGATCTGACAGAAGGAACTGTTGTGAAAGACATCAGTCTTTCTCATGTCTCCTTTTGTTACTCACCAACATCCAGAGCTGCGCGGAAGCACAGCCTCAATGCCGCTGCTGTAAAGCCTGATCTTAGTGTTGATGCTGTATCGTTTTGGACTTCCAGATATTATGGAGTCAATGGAGTCAATGTAAGGCCCCTCTCGCTTTGTTAAGAAGGACCTTGATGTCTTTAAGGGCGTCACTGTCACTACTTCAAAGGCTCCGAATTTCAAATATGAATTAAAAGTTGTTTGTTTGTTCTGTTTAAACTGACATACTGAGTTTAACCCGATTTATGGCCTAAATAAAACAAGCACTGAAAGTATCTAAATGTCTTCAACATGTTTGAGGATTGTACTTTTAATGAATCCTGCTCAGTCTAACCATGGAGAGTATAATTAGCTTTGACTAGCAGTAATAGTTAAAGCATGAGCAGCATCTATTTGCACATCTGGAAAAAGAACACCATTCCCATTGTTTGTCTGATTTGCTACCTGGTTCACCTAAAGCTTAAACAGCACGTGTGTATGCAACAGCACACATCTGTTTGCACATCTGAACACAAACTAACAATAAATAATGAAGCCCTTTAGCCTTGAGCTTCTCTTAACGACTACGATGGCGAGAAAAGAAGAGAATTTGAGGTTACGCCTGGAGCGGCGAACACTGTAATTATCTCATCAACTTAATTCAGAAATTAAATACATGCAGCACTTCTCAGATGAAGGCTGCGAGTGGATGAAAAGAAGAAAATGAGGTTAGGAGATGAGCGGTCTTTTAGCGTTGCGCCGCTGCGGCGTCGGAGCGCCACCAAGGCCACGTCGGGGGAGGAGACCGCAGCAGCGCCGTCTGGACATCACTCAGTCCGCCTCACCATCTCCATGCCGTCCTCCCCTCCTTCACCGCATGCCTCCTCTCATTTGCTCCATCCTTCATGTCTCCTCTTCCTGCCGGCGCCGTCTCTGTATATCCCTCCTAACTATAAAGCCTCTTTATCTCTGTTTATCTGGGCTCGTATTTTTCCCCCCCTCGCACTCTTTCTCCCTTGTTTTTTTTTTTTGCTGTGCTTCTCGCCCGTATACGTCTTATCTTTATTCTCTCTGTAGTTTCTCATAATCCCGTCCTAATGTGTCCCAACCTGCTCCTCACCTTCAGTCTGCTGCCTCTCCCTCCAGTTATCAGTGCCCCCCCCACCTCCTCCTCCCACCCGTCTCCTTCCACTTTGACTTGTCAGCCTTGTTTTGCTTCCGTCTCCGCCTCTCACCCACCCGTTTTGTTTTGACCCATTAAGCTCGACAGGCGTCAGATTTGCACTTGTACTCTGACGGGATGTCTAATTAAAATTATTTCAAGCGCGGTGCGGAACTGCGGCGACGACGGCAACGCCGCAATACGTTCACGTACCCCCGATTCACAGGCTGTTTTTGTGTGTTTTTGTCCTACGATCAGTGCGTCCACGGTTCGGTTTCCATCAGTGATGAACATTTCATGCGAGAGCGGTTTTAAAGGCTCAAATAAGATAAACTCCACCAATCAGATCCAAACATAGCAGCGATTCTGAGCATATAGAATTATTAAATTAAGAGGAAACCGCTTCATGTGTGATGTTCATTTGATTTTTCTACATGTTTTAATATTCAAATTTTCATTTGTCATATTTATAATGAATACCATCAGATGTAGCCCCAGGTGTGTTTGTGGTCCCATACAGACTTGAGTATTTAACGGTTTTATGACCTGGAAGAGGGCCCAAAAAAATCTCATCTTTTCTTCCGAAGGTCCAAGTTGTGGCTCCTTTAAAGGAATACTCCGAAGATTTTGGACCCACGCCCTATCCCGATCATTTACAGAGTGAGATAAGCTCATAAATACCTTTTTGTGTCCGTTCATCCAGTGCCTGGCTAACAGCTGTTAGCATCGTAGTTAGCTTAGCTCAACTACGGCAGTTGAAGAAGAAACAGAGCCAGACTGAGAAAGTGGGCAAAATACTCCTTCCAGTGGTCCAGGGGACGGCGTATTAGCACGCGAAGTAAATCCGAACGGTTATAAAGCATTTTAAAAGACGTATTTTTTTTTTTTAAATCCGTTAAAATGATGTTTTGATCCACACAGACCTGCGCGTGCACAGTGCTCCGCAGAAGGATATACCGGAGCACAGCAGTAGAAGTCATAGACTCAGCCGCTGTGCGCCTGGTATATCCTTCCGCAGCACACTATGCTTGTTCAGTTTTGTGTGTATCAAAACGATTTTTTAAGGAATTGAAAAGAAAACACATCTTTAAAAAAGTTTTATAACCATTCGGATTTACTTCGCCATCCCCTGGACCACTGGAAGGAGTATTTTGTCCACTTTCTCAGTCTGGCTTTGTCTCCTCTTCACCTGCCGTAGTTGAGCTAAGCTAACTACGATGCTAACAGCTGTTAGCCAGGCACTGGATGAACGGACACAAAAAAGGTATTTATGGGCTTATCTCATTTTGTAAATGATAGAGATAGGGCGTGGGTTCAAAATCTTCGGAGTATTCTTTTAACAATGAATGAGAAATGGAGCTTCTGAGTTAACATCAATGACTGTCAATGATGCTCATTTGATTCAAAGTAAGTGTTATAAGTAAGTGTGCATATTGTTATTGCTATTGAAAAAGGCATTGATTTGTTGGCTCTGTTGGGTTCAAATAATTCAAGTACGTGCTACAGCGGGCCAACAGTTGCTCATGTCTGAGTTAAGGCAGTTTTGGGTGTTGGGACAAAAGTGAAAACTGGATTGGATGCTTAGTTTTGAGTGGGTATAAAAAAATATCACGCCAATGAGAATTCCCCCCGAGATGGAGACACAGGTCTTGGTTTGTGATCCACACTGTAATTGTGACGTTATCAAACCTTCTTAATGTCACTTTGGTGGTTCTGTGTTGTATACTGTATTGATTATATTACTTTGTTTTTTATGGGTTTGAGCTTCAATTAAGGTTGAGACCAGAGACATCAAACAAATTTTAGTTCAAGGGTCACTTGCAGCCCAAATTTGTACCATACCAGCAAACTAGTGCTCAACTCTCAAGTTCACCTTTGTTGTTTTGCACAGTATATGTGATGACATTTTTCAGTAAATCAAATAATTATCATGGAAAATGTCTACAATCCCAACATGGAGCCAGTTTTCATGAACACTTCTGGTGCAAATTATGGTGACACCTCAAAAAACGTCTCCTATAGCTGCTGCATTATGCATGCTCGGACAAACTTACACATTGCTCACAGCTTGGCTTTGAGAATAGTTTGATACAAATGTGGTGACTTGCTTTCAAGGAAGAATCACTGATAGCTCAGGTCTCTGAAGAAATTTGTCAAAAAAGAAATGATTCTTTTCTCTGAAATTTGTACAGAACTTGATGGGTTGACGGGATGGATTGGAGTTTCTTGTGGCCCGGTTTTGGAACATGGGTTCTATGTTTAACACCCCTGGTTTAGACAGTGTGAGGTGAGGCTAAAAATGTAGAGAAAGAAATTAATATCAAATAAATGAAAGGAAGGAAACAAAACTTGTACTCATGTGTCACTGATTTGGATCAAAATCTTCTTGCTGGAACGAAAATGCTGAATGTTCCACTATTCTGCACATATTTATAGGTCAACAGATTTGGATAAAAGTTATGGGCCTAATTCAGGAAATGCTTTAAAATGCTGTAAGTATGTTTTTATCTTCCGCTCTGGAAGGGTTCATTGCTTCCTGAGTCACAATGGAACATGAAGTCCAGAGAGACACACACTTTAAGAGACAAATTTAAAGGAAAAGACACACTTTCAGGTCAGACTGTGATCACGATTAGGAGAGAGGTCAAAGCAAGTCTTGGTCCAGGAGCCACCCGAGCAACATATATGTGAAATTGTCCTTTGATAATTTTGGGGACCTGAACCTGTTTGTCCATTGGCTCATGTGGACTCATGTCACCCAGTGGGAAGATCAGAGGATGAAAACATGTTGTGGCTGAGTTGCATCCTAGCTCAGATTAGTTGTCTTTTTATGTGCCAGATGTAATTTTGGAGATAAAAATCCTGAATAGACTGTTTGGTCATTGACTGTGCCCGGGCAGACGTCATGGCCTTCAAAGAAGAGCCGGAGGAGGATCAATGCGGAGCCGCAAGGTGAGCGAAAGGTCAATTGATAATGCGGTCAAATGGCCCGTGTGGCCGCGGTGAGATTGTGAGCCTATCTGCCTCATCACCTCAGCAGGACTCCCGGTCTGTGGGAGGAATAACCTTTCCAGCACACTGAGATAAACCCCTCATATATGCTGTGCATTCCCCTTTCCACCTCCCGAAAAAAAAAAAAAAAAGTTTCACTTCACACAAGCACACTATATCCCACCTCAGCTTCAAAGCCCGGAGATAGAAATGTTACCATAACAGCCTCGGCGTGTGAAAGCAGCGGCTCGCCGAGCTCCAGCCATTCTGCGTCCACACTTTGTGAAAGTCTGGAGAAAGTCGCTGCTATCTTCTTCAGAGGGGATTAATAATCTGTCAGAAGCAAAAAATACTCTGGCGCGGATGATACGAGCACTCTGAAATGTACCCACTGCCACGTCACAAGGAAATTGGAAAGGTATTCCTTTTATTTACATTACTTTTTCTTGCGGAACCGCCGGCATGCAAAGCACCGAAACGGGAGCTGCCGGGTGTAACGTTTGCTGCCATTTTTTGAAAGATGGCATCATGCTGTGGAGCGATCCATTGAGAAATAAATAACGGAGGGCGCAGACAGTTCTCCAGATTCCAATCAATCTGTATTCTTGAGTATTTCTTGGCATTTCACTTCATCCTCCTTGGAAGCGCGCCCGGGATGTTGTGTGCTGCAGGAAGACGCCGGCGCAGTGGAAGATACCACGTCAGCCTCCTCCCTTCAGCTAATTAGGCTCTAAAAATATTTGTAGACTCAAGAAGAAATCTACATTGAATAAAACAAAGCACAAGGAGGGGGAAAAAATGCCTCTCTTCAAAGCGTTTGGCTTATGGGAGAACAACCTCTGCAATTTTATTAATAGTTTGTATTTGCATGGAGCTATTCCTGGTGTCTGCAGGAAGGACACCGACCATTAACATCTTCTATTTCCCCATATTTCTTTTCTGTTCTCTTTTTTTCTTCCCATGGTGCATCTGTCTCTCAGGCCAACTCTTGAGGAAGTGAAGCGAAGCAAACACTATCTGGCTGACCGCGGAGCCGGCACTGAGGGGAGTTGGAGCTTATCACGGAGCAGGCAAGGGTGCAATAAAAACAAAGCCTTGGCAGACTCCCTGACTTCACTCCATCATACTATATAACACAGGAGGACGGACGGGCAGAAAATAGAAGCAGAGGCAGCCACTGGAAGTTTAACTCTTTATCGGGCTAGTCGCCGTATTTGGTGACTTTCGCATGTTACAAGATAAGAAGGTTAAGTTAATATAGAAAACACAATGAATGAACAGAGAAAGGGGGAATAGACTTCTATTGAATCGACAGATTGGCCAAATGTGAAGATAAAGAGTAGAGTTTATGAAACAAAAGCCCAAGGCATGTTGGGATGACTGTTCAAAAATGTAATCATTTACAAGACATTCCAAGTAAAAAAAAAAAATGCATTTTTGGCATTTTTGTTTCATAAAACTTTCGCATTTACACAGCAAAATATTGAAAACGTCTGAAATGGCATATGCTGAAAAAATGTAGTTAGCATGCCAAGCCACTAGGGTGTGCTGTTGTTTGTTGTTGCAGGATCTGTAGGATAGACAATAATAACAATCCAAATAACTTCTACAGTAAACTTTCTGTAACGTCAGACTGCTGGATTTTTTTTTTTTTCACTGGTGAAGCATCCACTGCCCAGAGTTCCAATGATTCCCCCCAAAAAAACTGAGGTCTGGGCAGAACTCGGTCTGGTTTTGTGTGTGTGTGTGTGTGTGTGTGTGTGTGTGTGTGTGTGTGTGTGTGTGAGTGAAATTAGTAATAATTTTCTGAAAATAATTGTGGCACTTGTCCATATTTTATTCTTTGAACATTAGCCTATTTAAAAAAAGAAAAATAAGGAAGGAGAACTGGTTTTATTGACGAGGGGAGGAGAAAGGTTGTATTTATCACCTTTGGACCACTAATCAAATATATTCGCTGGTTCGTAAATTGAAATACATTCTGAGGTCACATATCAAATGCATGAATATTAACTTAATAACCTATTTGAGAAGCATCCACTATTTATTCATTTTTATTCATTTAGTAGTCAGAAATCTCTCGTGTTGGATTTGCTGAGCGCAGTGAGGTTATGGGTTACACGTATGTAATGTGGCAACAGTTTTTCATAACCCTGTACTGAAATTTGACAGCAATCGTTTGACATTAAAGGTCTAATACACGATTTTCTCGAAAAGACGAAGCCCCACGTCTGTTACTCACTTTTTGAACAACGCGCATGCGCCAGACCATCCGCCCGGCTCTCCTGCTTCTCCCAGGAAACGCGGAAGTGTACGAGCGCGATCTCCTCTTCTCCGGCGTGCACGGCTCTGTTTACAGTTTCTGCGATCCGCCTCGCTCATAAATAAAGCTTTTTTTCCGAAACAGTTCCAGTTTCATTATGTCAGACTCGCTGTCGGTAAGTACTAGCTCAGAAGCTCACCGGCTACATAAACACTCTGAATGCGCATGCGCAAAAGGGAGAAGCTGATTGGGCGCAAGCACGTAGAACCGCCTTACGAAAGCAGCTCGTCAGAATGATTGACAAACAGACCCACCAATTATTTAGGTGATCCACCCGGAAATCAAAATGTTGTATTACACCTTTAAGTGATATTTTGAAGCCATAAATCCATAAATGTGTTTCATTTTTGGCTGTTCTGTTATTCCAAACACATTTTATTAAGTACAGGGTGAAGAACATTTAAAGGTGGAGTTTTGTACTCGCTTCAATAGAAGTATTTCAGTAAGTGCCCAATTAAACGATCCACAACCTTGTGAGTTAACGCTGACTGCTGAAAAAGTTAAATAACATCTTTGATAGAAGGGGAAAATAACTCTGTAAAGTGGTTCTTCTCTCTCTTTTTTTTCCCTGGTCTGCATTGGATTTTCAACATCTTCTGATTAAAAACATTGCAGGGTTAATTCACAGAGAGCCCACAGTGACAATCTGGAAGATGTTCAAAGAATTTCATTTCTCAGAGGGAACACTTCTTTTTTTTTTCTTTCTTTCTTTCTTTCTTCCAGAAAAATGCAGCCCTGCATGTTCACTAATTAGAAAACAGAGTTAGTCGCTGCTGTGCAGATGAAACGCAGCTGATACCTCGCGCTGGAAACACGGGCTGCAGCACCCAGTGTCACAAACAGCAGCCTGTCCAACATGGCCCGGAAATATGTTGGCTGCTGTTTACCCACCGAACCGACGGTGAAAAAACCCTGCAGTGAGACTCGAAACGAAAAGAACAAATCACAAATGCCTTTCATCATTTAAAGGAGCGTTTGAAAAGAAATGTAGAATGTACATTTCTGGTGCATGATGTGGCCAACAGAGCGAACGGTGACCTCTTTTGTTGTATTAGAGCCATGTTCTCGCTTTCTTTCATGTGTCTGCAAACTGCGTCGCTGCCAGCATGAATAAATACTGTATAGGGCAGCCTGCACAAATTCAAATACATCATTCATTAGGAGAATCAGTCTGATGCAGATTTGAAAGCATCCACATTTTTCATTCTTCTGCTCCAAAATAATGTATAAAAAATGAAAGAACATCTCTGAAATCATGTTGTGGGGATCTGTACATACATACATATATATATATATATATATATATATATATATATATATATATATATATATATATATATATATATAAGTGACCCAGACTACAAAGACTTCGTCTCTTCCTTATCACCAGATCGCCTCTTTACCTCATTTGCAGATGGTTTCACTTGAAGACATTGCCTACATGGGGGTAAAGTTACCCTCTCTGTCACTGATAATGTTTACAGAACACAAAATAGCAATAAAAATAATACCACAGAGCGATATCTACAAGTCGAAAACCCTTTTTAAGAAGTGTTTATGATCTTTCCTTATGAGTGGGTCATGTTTAGTGGTAATCTTGGTCCAATGCCAGCCCAACAAGCAACATTTAATGCCAATTTGCATCACCCTCTGTTTTCTTGCAATAAAACACTTAAACCCTTTATTTTCTTGAATAAAGCTTGTTGACAAAGTCTTTCTCTGAAGGTGCCATTTGCTGCTGAACATTAAGTGAATGGAAAAAAATAAATGTGTTATTGCGAAACATTTGAGATCACATTATTTTGTGAGGCCCTCTGGTGATTCCCACCTCTGTAATTTAGTATCCATGTCAGAGTTGTGTTCTTGATGGAGAAAACACAGAGATAACATTCACGTCTCATCTCATGCTATCCTCTTTTTTTTTTTTTTTTTTTTTTTTGTGGTGTCCCACAGGGGTCTATTTTGGGCCCTTTTTTATTTACCATCTGCATGCTTCCTTACCCCCCTTGGGCTGTTGATTTTCACTGCTTTGCACATGACACACAACTATAAGTCCCAGTTAAGCCCCACAGCCACCACAGATGTCCCGTTCAGCATGCCATGCCGAAACAAGATGGAGCCCCTGATATCTTGTCTCTGTCTGACTGATACTAAATATCAGATGGATACAACCAGTACTACAAACAAGATATTGCGTTCTGTGGGTGCAAACAAAAAAAAAAAAAGGAAGAGACCAGAAATCTGAAAGTTATTGCACACAAGGACCCAAGGAATAACTTCATGGAAGGGTTTTGATGACAAAAAAACGGAATTCGCTCATATGTTTGAGCATGTATATACTTAAAATTTTTAACATTATATTGTTTTTAATTCTGATCAAAAAAGGTGAAATATTCACTAATAACTTGTCCCAAAGGAGTCCTTCTTTGCCAAGTCTTCCTCCTGCTACTCCTACCTCGTGTGCTCCCGGTTTCTCTAATTGGCCCTCCTACGTTCACAGTGCTAATCATTATTATGTGGCTTTGTTTTTGTAATCAGCTCTATTTCTGTCAGCAGGCTCGAGATGTGAAGCCAACAAGTACAAATATGTTAGTCTTCATAAATGCGTTTTTCAAAGTTGAACATTTTCACAAGTCCAACCAGATAATATTTTGTCTGGAAAATGTTCACGTAACAGCATTTTCTGTCTACCAGACAGAAACAGCTACCAGAAAAGAATAAGTTAAAAAAAAAAATGGACGATTAACTGGAACCACCTCTGCTTATTAGCTTTTGTTACAGGTGTGCTGGAAATTCATCAAAGTCCTATTAATACAAATAACATGAGTCAAACTGTTTGGGTTCGGGACAAGATAATCTATTGAGGTAGAATATGTGTATTGCTTAGACATGGCAATACTAGCAATGACTAACTTTGATTTTTATTTGTACAGAAATTGTCTCAAACTGCTAGGTTTACATGTTAATTAATGTACAACAAAATTCACAAACTGAGTTCACAACTCCGTGAACGACTCCAGTGTGGCGTGACTCCCATTCGCCATTCTTAATGTTTATAGCCAATTGTTGTCTGTGTGTGGTTTAAATTTATAAACAGCCAACTCCTGCCCCAGCACGCAAACTGCATCTTTTTCAGCATTTGTGCCATTTCTACACAGATATCCTATTTAAAATGCTGCTGTGTGAACTTTTCTGAAACAAAAATGCAAAAACCTGTCCATTTCCACTGGATTCACACAGGATTCCGTCCTCCTGTGATGGACTTCCTCCCATGGTAAATGTTGGAATTGACTTTAACTTTTCTGTTCTCTGAATACGTCTGTTTATTTCTTTCAAAAGCATTTGTCTCCTAATGAAACGAAATCACCTGAAAGAGTGAGACTGTGTGGTTTTCTGTCCTTCAGCCGTCTGTGACCTGCCGTGGACGGAACCCGTCTTTCACGCTTTGTCAGGATGGATTTCACCCCCTGTGACCCCAAACCTGAAGTGGGTTTAGAAGACAGATGGATGGATGCAACTGAGCCCTGCTGTCCTGTCAGACTGATAGAAATCTGGCAGTGAACCCTCAGACAGCCTGTTAATGTTCAAATCGCCCATCGAAAAGACATAGAGCTGATTTGACTGGCTGAGGAGAGCTCCTCAAGAAGATTCGATGTGTGAAATCACCGGAGTGCCCCTTTATGATCTCGCTTCAAGTTCTGAAATGGGTGTTAGAGGAATTGGGCAAATGTGGAGGAGAGAGACAAAAAAAAGCGTGTTCCATCTTAAAGTTCTGGTGAAAGATGAAGAAGTTAGGAAGAGTCATTGAGCGGCTCTTGCCAGAGGGAACCAGGTGGGCTGATAGCGTGAGGCTCAGAAAGTGACAGACACCTCGCTCTCAAATGGGAAATGTGTTCCGAATTAAGACTTTCTCTGCAAGGCTATGAACTCCTTCACAAATTAGTTTGAAATAAAAGAAAAAAAAATGCAAGTGAAAGAAAAAGAAATGAGAAATGAATTCAGAAAAGGAGACTGTCACGATTCAAAGTGACTGTCTCCATAAGAGCAAATGGTGTATTTATGCAGCGCAAAACAAGGAAAGGAGGCGATTGGGAAGATTCCGCTTTCCAGGCTGGGAAACATGACAAATGGAAAATTATAAATTTTTCTTGTTCTATCGATACTGATCCAGTCATTCTGATCTCACTCCTTTTTTTTTTTTTGCATCATACTTTTTTTTTAATCAAAAATTATTATATTTTGTTGTCCATTTTATTTGACAGGTGACTACACTGATTTTCAAAAATGCTCTGATGTCCTGACTAAAAACAACAAAAAACACCCAGAATACTTGCATTTGCTAAAATTGATGATCATTGAAGTATTCCAAAAGAAGTACAGGAAAAAAACTAACCAACATTTCACACTGACACAGACCCTTAAAGCAGCTGTATCATGAAAAGCTGACTTTTATGTGCTTTTAAAATTGTTAGCGTACTTCAGAATGAAGGACAACAACCTCTCACTGTAGACATTCATGCATTAGATCCACAAGCTGTTGGAACGAAGACGCATCTCTCCACTGTCAGCGCAGAGTCTATGTATTGTAGGTCAATGGTCGTCAAGCGAAGTCGAGTTGTTTGGACTTCTGAGTTGAAAACACAGCATATAGAAGTATTAATATTCCATAATACAAAAGTGCTGCATAGAGCCATGGGTGCTAATATAGCCTATAATTGCCTGTAGATGACTTTGGCAGGCTCGGAAAAGCGTGATACGGCTCCTGTAGTCACTTGCATATATTCCTTTTATACTTGCTTCTAAAGAGCTGTGGCTCTCTGTCAATACATTTGACTTGCCTTGCCAAAACTCACTAAGAATCACCCAAAAAGGTTAAAATTGCTAAACTACTCTAAACATTATGATATGCGAAACGGTCACGACTAGCTAAACAGCTGAGATGGATTAAACAGCCAAGTTGCATCAACTGACTAAAATAGGAAAATGAATGAATAATAGTTTTTCTTTTTCGTTTCAGATGATTAGCATGCTTTGTTGTACCAGACACATTTTATTTGGTGTAAATCTGCAATAACAACAATAAAGGTTTTTTGCTACACAGTATAGAACTGTTGAGAAATAGAAGTGTTGGTTTCTGAGCTCTTTGTAAGTTTCCAAATTCCAGCTTGAGAAGTTTTTGTATTTTCTGTCACAATTTTATTTGATCCAGTGCTATTTTCAGAGTCATGAAGCAAAATCAGATAAAAAGCTGTCCCTCTGAGGTCTGAATTCTCAGTTTGATCTCAGACAACATCGTACACCGAGCTGTCTTCACAGTTTTCACCACGGCTGCATGTAGTGTGACACGTTGGCATCAAGTGTGTTGATGTTGGTTTTCCAGGTAAATGACTCCAATTTTGACTCTTTGCTGTGTGAATTTATAGTGTTTTTTGTGAAAAGAATACAGTAATGTGTTTCTGAAAGCAACCGTCATTTTGCCAACTTCCAATTTCCTGACCAAGTGGATCGCTGCCTTTCAGTTTCTCTAAAGAAGTGACCTTGAATGCTCTGTGATGTGAATCTTCCCCCGTTAGAAGTTGAAATAGTCTCACTTTCCAGTTGCTGATGATCACACAAAGAGACTACAAGCTTTGATACATTGCAAACTGACAGCCAAAGGGTACTCGGCTCATCTTGGAGCAAAACTTGCTGTTAATCTAATCAGAATCTCCTGGAGACAGTGTGAGTGTGCGTGTTACCACAGGCACGCCGTTCCTGATTAGAGAGACATATTGCTTTTTATTCTGAGTGACAGGAATTACTTTGAGTCTTTTTCAACTCCACATTATTTCATGTACTTCATGTTTTTTTTTTTTTTTCTTCCTGGCTGTGAGCTATGCTAGTTTTCTCCGTTCTGGTGTCAGCAGGGGAAGCGAGGCGGGAGGCTTTAACCGCCGGCGCGCCGACGCGTCACAGCGGATCGACTCAGGGGCAACGCAATATGGCAGCAGCAGGACAGCTGATTAACACCAGGCTCCAATCCTAAACTCTTAATTACATTTTTTTCCCCCCTCCACACACAGATTTCTCCATGTTGTGTCTCTTTGTGCTGATGATGTGTGGTGAGAGAGGAGAAGCAAGGTTATAAAGTAACAGATTACTGAAATGGCACAACTACAGTAACGTGCTGGACTTTCATGTTACCTCTGATTACTGGAGCAGGGAGCTTGTTCTTCCTGAATCAGTGCTGATAGAGCATCTTCCTCCTACTAATTAATGTAACTGCACTCATTAGACTGAAAGTACCACCCAAGTAACTTGCATGCAACTTTCTGAATGAGCAACTAGTGCCCTGTAATCAAGTACTATCCTTGATTAACTGGCACGGAAGCGACGGTACGTTGGAGGAGAAGACGGTGGACGCGGACGAAGAGCAGCTCCGTCACTCCCGGTGCATCCCGAGTGAGTGCAGGTGTACACAGCAGACACTAAAAGCATCAGAAGTGAGGCGGGCGTAATTAAAATAGCAATATGTTGTCCTTTCAGGGACATTATGCCATCCATCAAGCACTTGATCCGCGGGCCGGGCGGCGCGCGAGCCGGCTCGCTGATGGCTCCAGGGCTGCTTCCGCTGACATCTGCTGTGACAATGCTGGGCTAGCAGACACTGAAGTGCGGCGCTGATGCCACCCCGGCGCACCATCCATTACCGTTATGCCTTCCACCTGCCTGATCGACCGTGCTCCGGGAGTCATTCCAGGCATGACGGGTTGTTGGTCTGTTTTTTTCTGTTTGTTTGGTTTTTTTCTTCATAATAGTGAAGAAAACTTTGCAATCAGGGGACAGATAAAAGCAAAACTGTTTGCTCGTCTTTACCCTGTCACTGTTTCTTTTAAATCACTCTCCCTGCGCTTTGAGGACAAACTGAAACTTTCTGTATTCACAGAATCATAACACTTGGTAGGCATGGAGATGCCTCATTAGCCGCTGCTAGGGATGCTCACTGCGGTGATGTGCACCTCCTAATGCATGTATCCATCAGGAGCAGAAGCCTAAGCGCAGTTAAAATAGCAGCTTACTGATTTTAACTGCTTTACAGCTGTGTGGGTTTATTACAAATGTCTAATATGTGCGAAAACTACACAATTTCTTTATGTCGCGACGCTTGGAGCCATAAAACTTTGTGGGAAAAGATCAGAACACATTTATATGGTAAGCAGTCAAATGACTCAGTTCTATTCTTCATGAGTGCGAATATCGCCACCTAGTGTGAATTATTGGAGTGTTGCATTTGGAAGTTCGCGGTTTAAGCCTCCTTCCTCTATCATGTCTGCAGCAAGTGGTTTAATGTCTGTTTGCTTGTTTCTCTGGCATTTTCACTCCTTCTATTCTCTAACCACAACTGGAGCAGAAGAAAGTCACTTCACCTCTGAGTCTGCCTCTGCAGGTTTCTTGAAAGTCCCCTAAAGGTAGATTCATGTTTGCATGAGTTATTGATTTCGTGTACAGCTGTGTATATCTCTGATGGACTTCTGCCTGATAAAAAAAAAAAACAAAAACAAAAAAAAAAACACTGGCTTGGGGACATTTTCGTTAAGTTTGGATCGGCAGCTTATCCAGGTTGTTTTCTGGACATTTTCCTTTCAAGAAGACAACTGACAAGGAAGGATAAAAAAACAACAACACTTTCAGAGCAGGAAAAAGCTGAGTGTCTTTGTGTGGACCAGGCCCATCAGCCTCCATCGCTCCAGAGAAAGCATTAACTGTCACCGCGGCGAGGCTCCGGAGACACGGCGCCGCTCTCCAGCGGCGGCGACCGGAGCTTCAGAGGAGCTTGGCGTGTCTCCGCTCGTCATCCGGTGCCAGCGCGGGTCACGAGCGGCGGGCATCGCTTTGTGCCTGCAACGGGAGCCGCGGCAAAACAAAACAGTCGGTGCCATGTGTCGCCTGGCGTGATTCATGGTGACGTGCCCCGGCGTCGGGCGTCCTCACAGCCAGAGCTTTTCAGATGAGTCACACTCCTGACTGAAGCTGTGGTCTGTAGGTCTCTGAGACAAAAAAAAAAAAAAAAAAAAAAAGCCTGGAACAAACACTTAGACGGACGCGAGAGGTTCGCTTTAGCCCTGCCCGTGATTTACCACGCGGTGAGACGTCTCATGCCGTCGCGCAGAGACACAGCAGAGATGATCACATCGAGTTTTCACCCTCCAGTGAGTCAGCGTCTGACTGGGTTCGAGCCGCGCTACAGGTGGACTCGCTCCTCATCTATAAATGATGGCAACACGCTCCGTCACGCCTTTGAAGAGACCGCTTTCGCAGCTGGAGGCAGACGCGTGTTTACGGCTAGCGTTAATCTGCTCACAGCCGCGCTTTTACGGCCTGCAGAATTCCTCCCAAAAACATGCAGTGCGGCATTATGTGGATTAAATAAACAAGATGTGATGTGATTAAAAGGCTTTCGAGGTAGAATCAGTTATCCTGAGGTTGGCGAAGCTGCTAGCCTGAGTTAGCAACCGTCAGCTGCTTACATTTCACAAAACTTGAAGATTTTAAGAATAATATTTTAGTAAAACTTCTTAAAAGTAGGTGGATTCAGTTAATTACCACTAATAATGTAATAACATTTATTGTCTAATAATGCTCAACATCTTTTCAATGAAATGTGAAACAGATGAATGGATGGATTTGAAACTGTAGGGGTTAATGGTTATCAGCACACGAGAGCTTTATATTAATGGTGTTTATGGAATGGAAAGCGGGTCTCCTGATAGTTACAAGGATCAATCCCCAGCTGTTCCTGTCTTTAAATCAAAGTGTCCTTGAGCAAGATATTGAACTTTATACTGCACCCAGTGGGCCGCCGATCGCCAATAGGTGAGAGTTAATTACACAGTGAAATGATTTGAGAAAAAAAAAAAAAAAAAAAAAAACCCAGAGAGGTCAGAACTGCACAAACAGCTTCATGCATAGCGACTAATGGTGCAGTTTACATGATGTGAGTGGATCAACGGTTTACCCCACAGGCCAATGCACCCTCAGGTCATTGATATCCGCTGGTTAGAGAAATCGCTTCATTCAATTCCGATGAATAATCTGACAAACTGGCACTGCCAATGTGATGCTTTTGTGATGAGTTGCTGATATATTTAAAAAAAAAAAAAAAAAACAAGAATCGCTTAAAATATGGTAGGAGTAATAGATTACACAATCATTACTGAAGATCTGGCTTTTTACACAGTGATGTACGTAGTTTAAGTGTAGCCACAACATTCATCGATTGGACCAAATTCAAGAACAACGGAACTTCCAACCGACCAAGATGAACTGAATTAGAAAGCCTAGAAGGAACGACTCAACACTGTCACCTGGTGTACAACAGCGGCACGACTGAAATTTTCTCTCGATCTGATTACCAACGTCGGGATTTAACGTGCATCTTCTCTCACTGATGTTAGTTTATGATGTTAAGAATTTTTGGAATCTCACAGAAAGCAAAGCTTTTGGGTCCATTTTAAACTAGATTTTTGAACTTTATGTTCATTAACTTCACATTTCTTCTTTTTTTCCAGTCAAGAACATTTTAATGACATTCCGTATTGTTGTGTTGAACATTCAGACGGTTGTTTCTTGTCCAGGATTAATGCAGAAATAGTCAAAGTGATCACAACCCATGACAAACTTCTCATAATTACGAAAACACTTAGTCCTTGCGCTTTGGCAGAGCGTCGACTCGCTAATGGAGACAAGTTGTTTAACCTTTTAGACTGCTGGGAAATTTCCACATTTAAAGTCTCCACATAATTCAAGTGAATGTTTTAAGTATTTACTGCACTGTAGCTCAGTAAATGTTTATTATCAGAAAAAGCTTCTCTAAAAGTAGCAGCAAGTGGTTTCGGCCCTGATTAAAATAAAAACAAGGAGATCATCGACGACCTGATCAATAGTCTGGCCTCAGCAAAGAGAAGCTTTTGACCTCTCAAAAAAATCACTGATGAACTGCACAACTGTGAAGATCTGAGTTAACATTTCATCACACGGCATCTGATTTCCAGACTTTTTTTAAATGCTGAACAATCAATTAGCCTTGATGAACTTTAGAGCTCTGTTTTCCTTCCACAACAGATGAAAAAAAACCCACATTTTTTTAATCATGCGTGACATTGCTTGAACGATTCAGCTCTCACATGGGAGCATGGGAAAAAAAAAAAAAAGACATTTGAAACAGCCTTCACTTATCTAGCCAAGCTTCAGTGCAGCTGTGAAAGACTTTGCGTAAACCAATTAGGGGAAGAAAAGGTCACACAGCAGCCTGCAACGGAAAGAGATAAAAGCCTGATTGGATTGGCTCATGCTCTAATTTTGACCATCACATTTTTTTCACTTAAGTTGTTGGGATGTACGAGGCAGAGGAGGCGAGACGAGTCTAAACTCTCATCCCTCTGTGAGCGCTGCTGATAAAAAAAGAGTCCGACATATCAAGATGGGCTGCAAGTGATGGCAAATGCAGCCAAAATAAGGGAACTGATCACAATCTATAATGAAGTTTTGTGAGAATAACAACAACGGGCGGTTCTTATCCATAAAAAGGAAAAAAAAAAAAAAAAAAAAAAAACAAGAAGGAATACAGTGCGGTGATATGAAACCAGTGTTTTATGACAAGCTGACGCTGTGCGCTGCAGAGATTTTAGTGTTCAGACTTTACAGCTCGGAATGTCAAATTAAATGAGAAACCGAGAGCATCCGGTGTTAAATAGTTTCGAAAAAAAAAAAAAAAACTGTAAAATGTAATGAAAAAAAGCCCAATAAACTAAAATCTCCCCTGGAGTACCTCTGCAGCCCCCCTGTTGATGCCTAATGCTAAAGACTCATTAAAATGAGCGACAAATTGAAAACAGTCATCTACTGATAATACACAGATCCTCATGCCAAGCAAGAGAGTTTACAAAAAATGCAATCAGTGAATTGAATGTATTCAGAGAATGGTGGAATCTACTGCACTCATATCTTTTTGTGCGTCCTTCTTGAGGTCGTGCTCAGAGTGTGAAGTTGACTTATTGTTTTCGGAGCGCTGACTAAAGCTTGGTTACATTTTACTTAAAGTAGTTGCTTTACTCCGATCATTAGCAGCCCTCGCTGTCTGCATTAAAGGGGGGCAAAGTGACTCTCAGCCTTTGTTTTCTTAGCATATCCTTCGAATGCCGTATCCCTTTCAAGAGGGTAAACTGCATATTCCCGCAATCTGAAGAGTCATCTTTGTTCTCAGCGTGAAAAGCACCGAGAGAAGCACGCGCCTCCTGCTCTTGTGGGAGCATAATCTGCTTTGTTGCCTCAAACGCAAAGAGAAAATAAAGGATCTGGTATTGATGCGGGGAATTAGGACCATTAAGTCTCATTAAGAGGCTCGATCAGGGCCTGCCTGTGTGCTTTTCTTGATATTGGGCTTGCTCGGGGGAGATAGCACGGGCCTGAAGAGATCGTTACAAAGCAGAAGAAGCACATTTGTTCTGTCTGTCACACTGAGACTCATGAATCCTGCCAAGGAATCTTCACTGTCTCAAGCCAGTGAGATGGAGGGAAATTTTCCTCATTCTCCCCTCCAAAGAGGCACCTTGCAAAACAAGCTTGTAGTTCTTGTGCTCTTGTAGTTGTTGTTGTTGTTGTTGTTGTTGCACCATGGGAAGAGAGAAATAGAGAGGCAGATCAAGGCAAGCGAGGTAGGAACAGAGCACCCATTTGATCTCTTTCCTTTTATTTTCAAATTGATCAGCGGCACCGAGAGCCCTCTGAATGCAAAATAAGAAGTATGGCTTCCACCTGTGGGCCAATTTTTATTCATGACTGTGAAAACGCCGCTGTACTTTTATACAGTGTTTTCTTCAGCGGGAGAGAGCCCGCTCGTCTTTTCTTTTGCATCCCCCCCCTTCCTGCACGGCGCTAAGTCGAAGCATTAAGAGTGGAACTCGACTGCGCGGCGTCGTATTAAACTCCCTCTTCAGCTGCTTCTCCTCGCCGCTGCTCTCTTTGTATCCAAACCAGCACTGCTGCGCTATAAATAGGCGTCCTCAGAAAAGCAAGGTAATAAATGTGTCCGGGTTTTTGCAATGAAGAATGATGCCTTTGCTGTTAAGTTTCTCCATTGGGCTGATGTATCATTGAGGTTGAGCTCTCATTATCAACTGGGAGGATTATAGGCCCCTAACTCTCTCCGAGGAGGGAACTGTCTGCTCTTCTTGGATCGGGTGTAATTCAGCAGCGCAGAGCCTTTCTGGCAGCTGAATAGGGACATATCTATCCTCTCTTCCCTCACCCTCCTTCTTCACTCGCTCACTCTATCTTCCCCGCCGTCTTTCTTTCCCCTCTTGGCCAGTTTGCTGCCCCCTATCTCTATCGCCCGCCTTCGTTTCTTTCATTCCGTTGGAAAGTTCAGGCCTTTTCATTGACTTTGCTGACTCTCACCAGACTCCGAGGACCACTGCAGTTGAGTCCTCCGATCCTGAAGCTGACATTTCTTCTCAATTAAATCTGGCACCTTAGCCGCAGACCGCCTCGGCTTTGGTGGTCAATTAAAAGATGGGCCTGGTCGTTTGCAGCAAGCCTCAGAGCTGATTGTAGAAACTGGGTTAGTATTTCTCTTGAATTTGAGGGAATATCACATCAGATGGTACAAGTTGAAGGAACTGAAAGCTGGAAAGGGTTTTTTTTTTGTTTTTTTTTGGCATTTTGTCACTTCACAAATGCTCATTACAGTACTGAGATCAATCTCAAAAAACAGAAATCTTTGTGAAGAACATTCATTAACTGATATTATCTTCAGTGTCACAGATTGCAGCAATGAATATATTCAGGATTTTTTTTTCTAGTGACACATTATAAACACTGAAATATTGATTGTAATGGCTGGCTTTTCTGCAGACCTTTGTTGCTTTGTGCAGAGATCGAGCACTGAAGTTCAAAAAACTTGCAGGACCAGGTTTGAATAATCTGCTCA